>NW_028154684.1:0-265000 GCF_963457635.1 Microchirus variegatus | reverse complement strand
CCAAGTGCATGGATCACTTTTCGGATTTTCAAAAATTCATTAAAAATATTCTTCAAGAGATATGCAAATATATTCAACAGATTCTTGTTCAGGGCATGCTTGACTATGACTGTGTACAATTTCAAGACATTCCAAGATACTTTTGGGGTCTTTTTTGACGAAAAAGTTAAGTCACTGCCTAAGTGCATGGATCGCTTTCCTGATTTTCAAAAATTCATTAAAAATATTCCTTAAGCGATATGCAAATATATTCAACGGATTCTTGTTCAGGGCATGCTTGACTATGACTGTGTACAATTTCAAGACATTCCAAGATACTTTTGGGGTCTTTTTTGAATAAAAAGTTAAGTCACTGCCTAAGTGCACAGAAATTCCTCATTTTCAAAAATTCATTAAAAATATTCCTTAAGAGATATGCAAATATTTTCAATAGATTCTTGTTCAGGGCGTCGTTGACTATGACTGAGTACAATTTCAAGACATTCCAACTTACTTGGAATGTCCAAGTGCATGGATAGCTTTCCGGATTTTCAAAAATTCATTAAAAATATTCTTCAAGAGATATGCAAATATATTCAACAGGTTCTTGTTCAGGGCATGCTTGACTATGACTGTGTACAATTTCAAGACATTCCAAGATACTTTTGGTGTCTTTTTTGACGAAAAAGTTAAGTCACTGCCTAAGTGCATGGATCGCTTTCCTGATTTTCAAAAATTCATTAAAAATATTCCTTAAGCGATATGCAAATATTTTCAACGGATTCTTGTTCAGGGCGTCGTTGACTATGACTGAGTACAATTTCAAGACATTCCAACATACTTGGAATGTCCAAGTGCATGGATCGCTTTTCGGATTTTCAAAAATTCATTAAAAATATTCTTCAAGAGATATGCAAATATATTCAACGGATTCTTGTTCAGGGCATGCTTGACTATGACTGTGTACAATTTCAAGACATTCCAAGATACTTTTGGGGTCTTTTTTGAATAAAAAGTTAAGTCACTGCCTAAGTGCATGGATCGCTTTCCTGATTTTCTAAAATTCATTAAAAATATTCCTTAAGCAATATGCAAATATTTTCAACGGATTCTTGTTCAGGCCATCGTTGACTATGACTGAGTACAATTTCAAAACATTCCAACATACTTGGAATGTCCAAGTGCATGGATCGCTTTCCGGATTTTCAAAAGTTCATTAAAAATATTCTTCAAGAGATATGCAAATATATTCAACAGATTCTTGTTCAGGGCATGCTTGACTATGACTGTGTACAATTTCAAGACATTCCAAGATACTTTTGGGGTCTTTTTTGAATAAAAAGTTAAGTCACTGCCTAAGTGCACAGACTTTCCTCATTTTCAAAAATTCATTAAAAATATTCCTTAAGAGATATGCAAATATTTTCAATGGATTCTTGTTCAGGGCGTTGTTGACTATGACTGAGTACAATTTCAAGACATTCAAAGATACTTTTGGGGTCTTTTTTGACGAAAAAGTTAAGTCACTGCCTAAGTGCATGGATCGCTTTCCTGATTTTCAGAAATTCATTAAAAATATTCCTTAAACGATATGCAAATATTTTCAACGGATTCTTGTTCAGGGCATCGTTGACTATGACTGAGTACAATTTCAAGACATTCCAACATACTTGGAATGTCCAAGTGCATGGATCGCTTTCCTGATTTTCAAAAGTTCATTAAAAATATTCTTCAAGAGATATGCAAATATATTCAACGGATTCTTGTTCAGGGCATGCTTGACTATGACTGTGTACAATTTCAAGACATTCCAAGATACTTTTGGGGTCTTTTTTGAATAAAAAGTTAAGTCACTGCCTAAGTGCACAGACTTTCCTCATTTTCAAAAATTCATTAAAAATATTCCTTAAGCGATATGCAAATATTTTCAACGGATTCTTGTTCAGGGCGTCGTTGACTATGACTGAGTACAATTTCAAGACATTCCAACATACTTGGAATGTCCAAGTGCATGGATCGCTTTTCGGATTTTCAAAAATTCATTAAAAATATTCTTCAAGAGATATGCAAATATATTCAACGGATTCTTGTTCAGGGCATGCTTGACTATGACTGTGTACAATTTCAAGACATTCCAAGATACTTTTGGGGTCTTTTTTGACGAAAAAGTTAAGTCACTGCCTAAGTGCATGGATCGCTTTCCTGATTTTCAAAAATTCATTAAAAATATTCCTTAAGCGATATGCAAATATTTTCAATGGATTCTTGTTCAGGGCATGGTTGACTATGACTGAGTACAATTTCAAATTATTCCAACATACTTGGAATGTCCAAGTGCATGGATCGCTTTCCTGATTTTCAAAAGTTCATTAAAAATATTCTTCAAGAGATATGCAAATATATTCAACGGATTGTTGTTCAGGGCATGCTTGACTATGACTGTGTACAATTTCAAGACATTCCAAGATACCTTTGGGGTCTTTTTTGAATAAAAAGTTAAGTCACTGCCTAAGTGCACAGACTTTCATCATTTTCAAAAATTCATTAAAAATATTCCTTAAGAGATATGCAAATATTTTCAATGGATTCTTGTTCAGGGCGTCGTTGACTATGACCGAGTACAATTTCAAGACATTCCAACATACTTGGAATGTCCAAGTGCATGGATCACTTTCCGGATTTTCAAAAATTCATTAAAAATATTCTTCAAGAGATATGCAAATATATTCAACGGATTCTTGTTCAGGGCATTCTTGACTATGACTGTGTACAATTTCAAGACATTCCAAGATACTTTTGGGGTCTTTTTTGACGAAAAAGTTAAGTCACTGCCTAAGTGCATGGATCGCTTTCCTGATTTTCAGAAATTCTTTAAAAATATTCCTTAAACGATATGCAAATATTTTCAACGGATTCTTGTTCAGGGCGTCGTTGACTATGACTGAGTACAATTTCAAGACATTCCAACATACTTGGAATGTCCAAGTGCATGGATCGCTTTCCTGATTTTCAAAAGTTCATTAAAAATATTCTTCAAGAGATATGCAAATATATTCAACGGATTCTTGTTCAGGGCAAGCTTGACTATGACTGTGTACAATTTCAAGACATTCCAAGATACTTTTGGGGTCTTTTTTGAATAAAAAGTTAAGTCACTGCCTAAGTGCACAGACTTTCATCATTTTCAAAAATTCATTAAAAATATTCCTTAAGAGATATGCAAATATTTTCAATGGATTCTTGTTCAGGGCGTCGTTGACTATGACCGAGTACAATTTCAAGACATTCCAACATACTTGGAATGTCCAAGTGCATGGATCAATTTCCTGATTTTCAAAAGTTCATTAAAAATATTCTTCAAGAGATATGCAAATATATTCAACGGATTCTTGTTCAGGGCATGCTTGACTATGACTGTGTACAATTTCAAGACATTCCAAGATACTTTTGGGGTCTTTTTTGAATAAAAAGTTAAGTCACTGCCTAAGTGCATGGATCGCTTTCCTGATTTTCAAAAATTCATTAAAAATATTCCTTAAGCGATATGCAAATATTTTCAACGGATTCTTGTTCAGGGCGTCGTTGACTATGACTGAGTACAATTTCAAGACATTCCAACATACTTGGAATGTCCAAGTGCATGGATCGCTTTCCTGATTTTCAAAAGTTCATTAAAAATATTCTTCAAGAGATATGCAAATATATTCAACGGATTCTTGTTCAGGGCATGCTTGACTATGACTGTGTACAATTTCAAGACATTCCAAGATACTTTTGGGGTCTTTTTTGACGAAAAAGTTAAATCACTGCCTAAGTGCATGGATCGCTTTCCTGATTTTCAGAAATTCTTAAAAAAAATTCCTTAAACGATATGCAAATATTTTCAACGGATTCTTGTTCAGGGCGTTGTTGACTATGACTGAGTACAATTTCAAGACATTCTAACATACTTGGAATGTCCAAGTGCATGGATCGCTTTCCTGATTTTCAAAAGTTCATTAAAAATATTCTTCAAGAGATATGCAAATATATTCAACGGATTCTTGTTCAGGGCATGCTTGACTATGACTGTGTACAATTTCAAGACATTCCAAGATACTTTTGGGGTCTTTTTTGACGAAAAAGTTAAGTCACTGCCTAAGTGCATGGATCGCTTTCCTGATTTTCAAAAATTCATTAAAAATATTCCTTAAGCGATATGCAAATATTTTCAACGGATTCTTGTTCAGGGCGTCGTTGACTATGACTGAGTACAATTTAAAGACATTCCAACATACTTGGAATGTCCAAGTGCATGGATCGCTTTTCGGATTTTCAAAAATTCATTAAAAATATTCTTCAAGAGATATGCAAATATATTCAACGGATTCTTGTTCAGGGCATGCTTGACTATGACTGTGTACAATTTCAAGACATTCCAAGATACTTTTGGGGTCTTTTTTGACAAAAAAGTTAAGTCACTGCCTAAGTGCATGGATCGCTTTCCTGATTTTCAAAAATTCATTAAAAATATTCCTTAAGCGATATGCCAATATTTTCAACGGATTCTTGTTCAGGGCGTCGTTGACTATGACTGAGTACAATTTCAAGACATTCCAACATACTTGGAATGTCCAAGTGCATGGATCGCTTTCCTGATTTTCAAAAGTTCATTAAAAATATTCTTCAAGAGATATGCAAATATATTCAACGGATTCTTGTTCAGGGCATGCTTGACTATGACTGTGTACAATTTCAAGACATTCCAAGATACTTTTGGGGTCTTTTTTGAATAAAAAGTTAAGTCACTGCCTAAGTGCACAGACTTTCCTCATTTTCAAAAATTCATTAAAAATATTCCTTAAGAGATATGCAAATATTTTCAATTGATTCTTGTTCAGGGCGTCGTTGACTATGACTGAGTACAATTTCAAGACATTCCAACATACTTGGAATGTCCAAGTGCATGGATCGCTTTCCTGATTTTCAAAAATTCATTAAAAATATTCTTCAAGAGATATGCAAATATATTCAACGGATTCTTGTTCAGGGCATGCTTGACTATGACTGTGTACAATTTCAAGACATTCCAAGATACTTTTGGGGTCTTTTTTGACGAAAAAGTTAAATCACTGCCTAAGTGCATGGATCGCTTTCCTGATTTTCAGAAATTCTTTAAAAATATTCCTTAAACGATATGCAAATATTTTCAACGGATTCTTGTTCAGGGCGTCGTTGACTATGACTGAGTACAATTTCAAGACATTCCAACATACTTGGAATGTCCAAGTGCATGGATCGCTTTCCTGATTTTCAAAAGTTCATTAAAAATATTCTTCAAGAGATATGCAAATATATTCAACGGATTCTTGTTCAGGGCATGCTTGACTATGACTGTGTACAATTTCAAGACATTCCAAGATACTTTTGGGGTCTTTTTTGAATAAAAAGTTAAGTCACTGCCTAAGTGCACAGACTTTCCTCATTTTCAAAAATTCATTAAAAATATTCCTTAAGAGATATGCAAATATTTTCAATTGATTCTTGTTCAGGGCGTCGTTGACTATGACTGAGTACAATTTAAAGACATTCCAACATACTTGGAATGTCCAAGTGCATGGATCGCTTTTCGGATTTTCAAAAATTCATTAAAAATATTCTTCAAGAGATATGCAAATATATTCAACGGATTCTTGTTCAGGGCATGCTTGACTATGACTGTGTACAATTTCAAGACATTCCAAGATACTTTTGGGGTCTTTTTTGACAAAAAAGTTAAGTCACTGCCTAAGTGCATGGATCGCTTTCCTGATTTTCAAAAATTCATTAAAAATATTCCTTAAGCGATATGCCAATATTTTCAACGGATTCTTGTTCAGGGCGTCGTTGACTATGACTGAGTACAATTTAAAGACATTCCAACATACTTGGAATGTCCAAGTGCATGGATCGCTTTCCTGATTTTCAAAAGTTCATTAAAAATATTCTTCAAGAGATATGCAAATATATTCAACGGATTCTTGTTCAGGGCATGCTTGACTATGACTGTGTACAATTTCAAGACATTCCAAGATACTTTTGGGGTCTTTTTTGAATAAAAAGTTAAGTCACTGCCTAAGTGCACAGACTTTCATCATTTTCAAAAATTCATTAAAAATATTCCTTAAGAGATATGCAAATATTTTCAATTGATTCTTGTTCAGGGCGTCGTTGACTATGACTGAGTACAATTTCAAGACATTCCAACATACTTGGAATGTCCAAGTGCATGGATCGCTTTTCGGATTTTCAAAAATTCATTAAAAATATTCTTCAAGAGATATGCAAATATATTCAACGGATTCTTGTTCAGGGCATGCTTGACTATGACTGTGTACAATTTCAAGACATTCCAAGATACTTTTGGGGTCTTTTTTGACAAAAAAGTTAAGTCACTGCCTAAGTGCATGGATCGCTTTCCTGATTTTCAAAAATTCATTAAAAATATTCCTTAAGCGATATGCCAATATTTTCAACGGATTCTTGTTCAGGGCGTCGTTGACTATGACTGAGTACAATTTCAAGACATTCCAACATACTTGGAATGTCCAAGTGCATGGATCGCTTTCCTGATTTTCAAAAGTTCATTAAAAATATTCTTCAAGAGATATGCAAATATATTCAACGGATTCTTGTTCAGGGCATGCTTGACTATGACTGTGTACAATTTCAAGACATTCCAAGATACCTTTGGGGTCTTTTTTGAATAAAAAGTAAAGTCACTGCCTAAGTGCACAGACTTTTATCATTTTCAAAAATTCATTAAAAATATTCCTTAAGAGATATGCAAATATTTTCAATGGATTCTTGTTCAGGGCGTCGTTGACTATGACTGAGTACAATTTCAAGACATTCCAACATACTTGGAATGTCCAAGTGCATGGATCGCTTTCCTGATTTTCAAAAGTTCATTAAAAATATTCTTCAAGAGATATGCAAATATATTCAACGGATTCTTGTTCAGGGCATGCTTGACTATGACTGTGTACAATTTCAAGACATTCCAAGATACTTTTGGGGTCTTTTTTGAATAAAAAGTTAAGTCACTGCCTAAGTGCACAGACTTTCCTCGTTTTCAAAAATTCATTAAAAATATTCCTTAAGAGATATGCAAATATTTTCAATTGATTCTTGTTCAGGGCGTCGTTGACTATGACTGAGTACAATTTCAAGACATTCCAACATACTTGGAATGTCCAAGTGCATGGATCGCTTTTCGGATTTTCAAAAATTCATTAAAAATATTCTTCAAGAGATATGCAAATATATTCAACGGATTCTTGTTCAGGGCATGCTTGACTATGACTGTGTACAATTTCAAGACATTCCAAGATACTTTTGGGGTCTTTTTTGACAAAAAAGTTAAGTCACTGCCTAAGTGCATGGATCGCTTTCCTGATTTTCAAAAATTCATTAAAAATATTCCTTAAGCGATATGCAAATATTTTCAACGGATTCTTGTTCAGGGCGTCGTTGACTATGACTGAGTACAATTTCAAGACATTCCAACATACTTGGAATGTCCAAGTGCATGGATCGCTTTCCTGATTTTCAAAAGTTCATTAAAAATATTCTTCAAGAGATATGCAAATATATTCAACGGATTCTTGTTCAGGGCATGCTTGACTATGACTGTGTACAATTTCAAGACATTCCAAGATACCTTTGGGGTCTTTTTTGAATAAAAAGTTAAGTCACTGCCTAAGTGCACAGACTTTCATCATTTTCAAAAATTCATTAAAAATATTCCTTAAGAGATATGCAAATATTTTCAATTGATTCTTGTTCAGGGCGTCGTTGACTATGACTGAGTACAATTTCAAGACATTCCAACATACTTGGAATGTCCAAGTGCATGGATCGCTTTTCGGATTTTCAAAAATTCATTAAAAATATTCTTCAAGAGATATGCAAATATATTCAACGGATTCTTGTTCAGGGCATGCTTGACTATGACTGTGTACAATTTCAAGACATTCCAAGATACTTTTGGGGTCTTTTTTGACAAAAAAGTTAAGTCACTGCCTAAGTGCATGGATCGCTTTCCTGATTTTCAAAAATTCATTAAAAATATTCCTTAAGCGATATGCCAATATTTTCAACGGATTCTTGTTCAGTGCGTCGTTGACTATGACTGAGTACAATTTCAAGACATTCCAACATACTTGGAATGTCCAAGTGCATGGATCGCTTTCCTGATTTTCAAAAGTTCATTAAAAATATTCTTCAAGAGATATGCAAATATATTCAACGGATTCTTGTTCAGGGCATGCTTGACTATGACTGTGTACAATTTCAAGACATTCCAAGATACCTTTGGGGTCTTTTTTGAATAAAAAGTAAAGTCACTGCCTAAGTGCACAGACTTTTATCATTTTCAAAAATTCATTAAAAATATTCCTTAAGAGATATGCAAATATTTTCAATGGATTCTTGTTCAGGGCGTCGTTGACTATGACCGAGTACAATTTCAAGACATTCCAACATACTTGGAATGTCCAAGTGCATGGATCGCTTTCCGGATTTTCAAAAATTCATTAAAAATATTCTTCAAGAGATATGCAAATATATTCAACGGATTCTTGTTCAGGGCATTCTTGACTATGACTGTGTACAATTTCAAGACATTCCAAGATACTTTTGGGGTCTTTTTTGACGAAAAAGTTAAGTCACTGCCTAAGTGCATGGATCGCTTTCCTGATTTTCAGAAATTCTTTAAAAATATTCCTTAAACGATATGCAAATATTTTCAACGGATTCTTGTTCAGGGCGTCGTTGACTATGACTGAGTACAATTTCAAGACATTCCAACATACTTGGAATGTCCAAGTGCATGGATCGCTTTCCTGATTTTCAAAAGTTCATTAAAAATATTCTTCAAGAGATATGCAAATATATTCAACGGATTCTTGTTCAGGGCATGCTTGACTATGACTGTGTACAATTTCAAGACATTCCAAGATACTTTTGGGGTCTTTTTTGAATAAAAAGTTAAGTCACTGCCTAAGTGCACAGACTTTCCTCGTTTTCAAAAATTCATTAAAAATATTCCTTAAGAGATATGCAAATATTTTCAATTGATTCTTGTTCAGGGCGTCGTTGACTATGACTGAGTACAATTTCAAGACATTCCAACATACTTGGAATGTCCAAGTGCATGGATCGCTTTTCGGATTTTCAAAAATTCATTAAAAATATTCTTCAAGAGATATGCAAATATATTCAACGGATTCTTGTTCAGGGCATGCTTGACTATGACTGTGTACAATTTCAAGACATTCCAAGATACTTTTGGGGTCTTTTTTGACAAAAAAGTTAAGTCACTGCCTAAGTGCATGGATCGCTTTCCTGATTTTCAAAAATTCATTAAAAATATTCCTTAAGCGATATGCAAATATTTTCAACGGATTCTTGTTCAGGGCGTCGTTGACTATGACTGAGTACAATTTCAAGACATTCCAACATACTTGGAATGTCCAAGTGCATGGATCGCTTTCCTGATTTTCAAAAGTTCATTAAAAATATTCTTCAAGAGATATGCAAATATATTCAACGGATTCTTGTTCAGGGCATGCTTGACTATGACTGTGTACAATTTCAAGACATTCCAAGATACTTTTGGGGTCTTTTTTGACAAAAAAGTTAAGTCACTGCCTAAGTGCATGGATCGCTTTCCTGATTTTCAAAAATTCATTAAAAATATTCCTTAAGCGATATGCAAATATTTTCAACGGAATCTTGTTCAGGGCGTCGTTGACTATGACTGAGTACAATTTCAAGACATTCCAACATACTTGGAATGTCCAAGTGCATGGATCGCTTTCCTGATTTTCAAAAGTTCATTAAAAATATTCTTCAAGAGATATGCAAATATATTCAACGGATTCTTGTTCAGGGCATGCTTGACTATGACTGTGTACAATTTCAAGACATTCCAAGATACTTTTGGGGTCTTTTTTGAATAAAAAGTTAAGTCACTGCCGAAGTGCACAGACTTTCCTCATTTTCAAAAATTCATTAAAAATATTCCTTAAGAGATATGCAAATATTTTGTATTTTGTTCAGGGCGTCGTTGACTATGACTGAGTACAATTTCAAGACATTCCAACATACTTGGAATGTCCAAGTGCATGGATCGCTTTTCGGATTTTCAAAAATTCATTAAAAATATTCTTCAAGAGATATGCAAATATATTCAACGGATTCTTGTTCAGGGCATGCTTGACTATGACTGTGTACAATTTCAAGACATTCCAAGATACTTTTGGGGTCTTTTTTGAATAAAAAGTTAAGTCACTGCCTAAGTGCATGGATCGCTTTCCTGATTTTCAAAAATTCATTAAAAATATTCCTTAAGCTATATGCAAATATTTTCAACGGATTCTTGTTCAGGGCGTCGTTGACTATGACTGAGTACAATTTCAAAACATTCCAACATACTTGGAATGTCCAAGTGCATGGATCGCTTTCCTGATTTTCAAAAGTTCATTAAAAATATTCTTCAAGAGATATGCAAATATATTCAACGGATTCTTGTTCAGGGCATGCTTGACTATGACTGTGTACAATTTCAAGATATTCCAAGATACTTTTTGGGTCTTTTTTGAATAAAAAGTTAAGTCACTGCCTAAGTGCACAGACTTTCCTCATTTTCAAAAATTCATTAAAAATATTCCTTAAGCGATATGCAAATATTTTCAACGGATTCTTGTTCAGGGCGTCGTTGACTATGACTGAGTACAATTTCAGATATTCCAACATACTTGGAATGTCCAAGTGCATGGATCGCTTTCCTGATTTTCAAAAGTTCATTAAAAATATTCTTCAAGAGATATGCAAATATATTCAACGGATTCTTGTTCAGGGCATGCTTGACTATGACTGTGTACAATTTCAAGACATTCCAAGATACTTTTGGGGTCTTTTTTGAATTAAAGGTTAAGTCACTGCATAAGTGCACAGACTTCCATCATTTTCAAAAAATCATTAAAAATATTCCTTAAGAGATATGCAAATATTTTCAATGGATTCTTGTTCAGGGCGTCGTTGACTATGACTGAGTACAATTTCAAGACATTCCAACATACTTGGAATGTCCAAGTGCATGGATCGCTTTCCGGATTTTCAAAAATTCATTAAAAATATTCTTCAAGAGATATGCAAATATATTCAACGGATTCTTGTTCAGGGCATGCTTGACTATGACTGTGTACAATTTCAAGACATTCCAAGATACTTTTGGGGTCTTTTTTGAATAAAAAGTTAAGTCACTGCCTAAGTGCACAGACTTTCCTCATTTTCAAAAAATCATTAAAAATATTCCTTAAGAGATATGCAAATATTTTCAATGGATTCTTGTTCAGGGCGTCGTTGACTATGACTGAGTACAATTTCAAGACATTCCAACATACTTGGAATGTCCAAGTACATGGATCGCTTTCCTGATTTTCAAAAGTTCATTAAAAATATTCTTCAAGAGATATGCAAATATATTCAACGGATTCTTGTTCAGGGCATGCTTGACTATGACTGTGTACAATTTCAAGACATTCCAAGATACTTTTGGGGTCTTTTTTGAATAAAAAGTTAAGTCACTGCCTAAGTGCACAGACTTTCCTCATTTTCAAAAATTCATTAAAAATATTCCTTAAGAGATATGCAAATATTTTCAATTGATTCTTGTTCAGATCGTCGTTGACTATGACTGAGTACAATTTCAAGACATTCCAAGATACTTTTGGGGTCTTTTTTGAATAAAAAGTTAAGTCACTGCCTAAGTGCACAGACTTTCATCATTTTCAAAAATTCATTAAAAATATTCCTTAAGAGATATGCAAATATTTTCAATGGATTCTTGTTCAGGGCGTCGTTGACTATGACCGAGTTCAATTTCAAGACATTCCAACATACTTTGAATGTCCAAGTACATGGATCGCTTTCCTGATTTTCAAAAGTTCATTCAAAATATTCTTCAAGAGATATGCAAATATATTCAACGGATTCTTGTTCAGGGCATGCTTGACTATGACTGTGTACAATTTCAAGACATTCCAAGATACTTTTGGGGTCTTTTTTGAATAAAAAGTTAAGTCACTGCCTAAGTGCATGGATCGCTTTCCTGATTTTCAAAAATTCATTAAAAATATTCCTTAAGCGATATGCAAATATTTTCAACGGATTCTTGTTCAGGGCGTCGTTGACTATGACTGAGTACAATTTCAAGACATTCCAACATACTTGGAATGTCCAAGTGCATGGATCGCTTTCCTGATTTTCAAAAGTTCATTAAAAATATTCTTCAAGAGATATGCAAATATATTCAACGGATTCTTGTTCAGGGCATGCTTGACTATGACTGTGTACAATTTCAAGACATTCCAAGATACTTTTGGGGTCTTTTTTGACGAAAAAGTTAAGTCACTGCCTAAGTGCATGGATCGCTTTCCTGATTTTCAGAAATTCTTTAAAAATATTCCTTAAACGATATGCAAATATTTTCAACGGATTCTTGTTCAGGGCGTCGTTGACTATGACTGAGTACAATTTCAAGACATTCCAACATACTTGGAATGTCCAAGTGCATGGATCGCTTTCCTGATTTTCAAAAATTCATTAAAAATATTCCTTAAGCGATATGCAAATATTTTCAACGGATTCTTGTTCAGGGCGTCGTTGACTATGACTGAGTACAATTTCAAGACATTCCAACATACTTGGAATGTCCAAGTGCATGGATCGCTTTCCGGATTTTCAAAAGTTCATTAAAAATATTCTTCAAGAGATATGCAAATATATTCAACGGATTCTTGTTCAGGGCATGCTTGACTATGACTGTGTACAATTTCAAGACATTCCAAGATACTTTTGGGGTCTTTTTTGACGAAAAAGTTAAGTCACTGCCTAAGTGCATGGATCGCTTTCCTGATTTTCAAAAATTCATTAAAAATATTCCTTAAGCGATATGCAAATATTTTCAACGGATTCTTGTTCAGGGCGTCGTTGACTATGACTGAGTACAATTTCAAGACATTCCAACATACTTGGAATGTCCAAGTGCATGGATCGCTTTCCTGATTTTCAAAAGTTCATTAAAAATATTCTTCAAGAGATATGCAAATATATTCAACGGATTCTTGTTCAGGGCATGCTTGACTATGACTGTGTACAATTTCAAGACATTCCAAGATACTTTTGGGGTCTTTTTTGAATAAAAAGTTAAGTCACTGCCTAAGTGCATGGATCGCTTTCCTGATTTTCAAAAATTCATTAAAAATATTCCTTAAGCGATATGCAAATATTTTCAACGGATTCTTGTTCAGGGCGTCGTTGACTATGACTGAGTACAATTTCAAAACATTCCAACATACTTGGAATGTCCAAGTGCATGGATCGCTTTCCTGATTTTCAAAAGTTCATTAAAAATATTCTTCAAGAGATATGCAAATATATTCAAGGGATTCTTGTTCAGGGCATGCTTGACTATGACTGTGTACAATTTCAAGACATTCCAAGATACTTTTGGGGTCTTTTTTGACGAAAAAGTTAAGTCACTGCCTAAGTGCATGGATCGCTTTCCTGATTTTCAGAAATTCTTTAAAAATATTCCTTAAACGATATGCAAATATTTTCAACGGATTCTTGTTCAGGGCGTCGTTGACTATGACTGAGTACAATTTCAAGACATTCCAACATACTTGGAATGTCCAAGTGCATGGATCGCTTTCCTGATTTTCAAAAGTTCATTAAAAATATTCTTCAAGAGATATGCAAATATATTCAACGGATTCTTGTTCAGGGCATGCTTGACTATGACTGTGTACAATTTCAAGACATTCCAAGATACTTTTGGGGTCTTTTTTGAATAAAAAGTTAAGTCACTGCCGAAGTGCACAGACTTTCCTCATTTTCAAAAATTCATTAAAAATATTCCTTAAGCGATATGCAAATATTTTCAACGGATTCTTGTTCAGGGCGTCGTTGACTATGACTGAGTACAATTTCAAAACATTCCAACATACTTGGAATGTCCAAGTGCATGGATCGCTTTTCGGATTTTCAAAAATTCATTAAAAATATTCTTCAAGAGATATGCAAATATATTCAACGGATTCTTGTTCAGGGCATGCTTGACTATGACTGTGTACAATTTCAAGACATTCCAAGATACTTTTGGGGTCTTTTTTGACAAAAAAGTTAAGTCACTGCCTAAGTGCATGGATCGCTTTCCTGATTTTCAAAAATTCATTAAAAATATTCCTTAAGCGATATGCAAATATTTTCAACGGATTCTTGTTCAGGGCGTCGTTGACTATGACTGAGTACAATTTCAAGACATTCCAACATACTTGGAATGTCCAAGTGCATGGATCGCTTTCCTGATTTTCAAAAATTCATTAAAAATATTCCTTAAGCGATATGCAAATATTTTCAACGGATTCTTGTTCAGGGCGTCGTTGACTATGACTGAGTCCAATTTCAAGACATTCCAACATACTTGGAATGTCCAAGTGCATGGATCGCTTTCCTGATTTTCAAAAGTTCATTAAAAATATTCTTCAAGAGATATGCAAATATATTCAACGGATTCTTGTTCAGGGCATGCTTGACTATGACTGTGTACAATTTCAAGACATTCCAAGATACTTTTGGGGTCTTTTTTGAATAAAAAGTTAAGTCACTGCCTAAGTGCACAGACTTTCCTCATTTTCAAAAATTCATTAAAAATATTCCTTAAGAGATATGCAAATATTTTCAATTGATTCTTGTTCAGGGCGTCGTTGACTATGACTGAGTACAATTTCAAGACATTCCAACATACTTGGAATGTCCAAGTGCATGGATCGCTTTTCGGATTTTCAAAAATTCATTAAAAATATTCTTCAAGAGATATGCAAATATATTCAACGGATTCTTGTTCAGGGCATGCTTGACTATGACTGTGTACAATTTCAAGACATTCCAAGATACTTTTGGGGTCTTTTTTGAATAAAAAGTTAAGTCACTGCCTAAGTGCATGGATCGCTTTCCTGATTTTCAAAAATTCATTAAAAATATTCCTTAAGCGATATGCAAATATTTTCAACGGATTCTTGTTCAGGGCGTCGTTGACTATGACTGAGTACAATTTCAAAACATTCCAACATACTTGGAATGTCCAAGTGCATGGATCGCTTTCCTGATTTTCAAAAGTTCATTAAAAATATTCTTCAAGAGATATGCAAATATATTCAACGGATTCTTGTTCAGGGCATGCTTGACTATGACTGTGTACAATTTCAAGACATTCCAAGATACTTTTGGGGTCTTTTTTGAATAAAAAGTTAAGTCACTGCCTAAGTGCACAGACTTTCCTCATTTTCAAAAATTCATTAAAAATATTCCTTAAGAGATATGCAAATATTTTCAATTGATTCTTGTTCAGGGCGTCGTTGACTATGACTGAGTACAATTTAAAGACATTCCAACATACTTGGAATGTCCAAGTGCATGGATCGCTTTTCGGATTTTCAAAAATTCATTAAAAATATTCTTCAAGAGATATGCAAATATATACAACGGATTCTTGTTCAGGGCATGCTTGACTATGACTGTGTACAATTTCAAGACATTCCAAGATACTTTTGGGGTCTTTTTGAATAAAAAGTTAAGTCACTGCCTAAGTGCATGGATCGCTTTCCTGATTTTCAAAAATTCATTTAAAATATTCCTTAAGCGATATGCAAATATTTTCAACGGATTCTTGTTCAGGGCGTCGTTGACTATGACTGAGTACAATTTCAAGACATTCCAACATACTTGGAATGTCCAAGTGCATGGATCGCTTTCCTGATTTTCAAAAGTTCATTAAAAATATTCTTCAAGAGATATGCAAATATATTCAACGGATTCTTGTTCAGGGCATGCTTGACTATGACTGTGTACAATTTCAAGACATTCCAAGATACCTTTGGGGTCTTTTTTGAATAAAAAGTTAAGTCACTGCCTAAGTGCACAGACTTTCCTCATTTTCAAAAATTCATTAAAAATATTCCTTAAGAGATATGCAAATATTTTCAATTGATTCTTGTTCAGGGCGTCGTTGACTATGACTGAGTACAATTTCAAGACATTACAACATACTTGGAATGTCCAAGTGCATGGATCGCTTTTCGGATTTTCAAAAATTCATTAAAAATATTCTTCAAGAGATATGCAAATATATTCAACGGATTCTTGTTCAGGGCATGCTTGACTATGACTGTGTACAATTTCAAGACATTCCAAGATACTTTTGGGGTCTTTTTTGACAAAAAAGTTAAGTCACTGCCTAAGTGCATGGATCGCTTTCCTGATTTTCAAAAATTCATTAAAAATATTCCTTAAGCGATATGCAAATATTTTCAACGGATTCTTGTTCAGGGCGTCGTTGACTATGACTGAGTACAATTTCAAGACATTCCAACATACTTGGAATGTCCAAGTGCATGGATCGCTTTCCTGATTTTCAAAAGTTCATTAAAAATATTCTTCAAGAGATATGCAAATATATTCAACGGATTCTTGTTCAGGGCATGCTTGACTATGACTGTTTACAATTTCAAGACATTCCAAGATACTTTTGGGGTCTTTTTTGAATAAAAAGTTAAGTCACTGCCTAAGTGCACAGACTTTCCTCATTTTCAAAAATTCATTAAAAATATTCCTTAAGAGATATGCAAATATTTTCAATTGATTCTTGTTCAGGGCGTCGTTGACTATGACTGAGTACAATTTCAAGACATTCCAACATACTTGGAATGTCCAAGTGCATGGATCGCTTTTCGGATTTTCAAAAATTCATTAAAAATATTCTTCAAGAGATATGCAAATATATTCAACGGATTCTTGTTCAGGGCATGCTTGACTATGACTGTGTACAATTTCAAGACATTCCAAGATACTTTTGGGGTCTTTTTTGAATAAAAAGTTAAGTCACTGCCTAAGTGCATGGATCGCTT
Organism: Microchirus variegatus; assembly: GCF_963457635.1. Taxonomy (NCBI): domain Eukaryota; kingdom Metazoa; phylum Chordata; class Actinopteri; order Pleuronectiformes; family Soleidae; genus Microchirus; species Microchirus variegatus. The sequence goes on along the minus strand of NW_028154684.1, from coordinate 248,027 downwards.
TCCTGATTTTCAAAAATTCATTAAAAATATTCCTTAAGCGATATGCAAATATTTTCAACGGATTCTTGTTCAGGGCGTCGTTGAGTATGACTGAGTACAATTTCAAAACATTCCAACATACTTGGAATGTCCAAGTGCATGGATCGCTTTCCGGATTTTCAAAAATTCATTAAAAATATTCTTCAAGAGATATGCAAATATATTCAACGGATTCTTGTTCAGGGCATGCTTGACTATGACTGTGTACAATTTCAAGACATTCCAAGATACTTTTGGGGTCTTTTTTGACGAAAAAGTTAAGTCACTGCCTAAGTGCATGGATCGCTTTCCTGATTTTCAAAAATTCATTAAAAATATTCCTTAAGCGATATGCAAATATTTTCAACGGATTCTTGTTCAGGGCGTCGTTGACTATGACTGAGTACAATTTCAAGACATTCCAACATACTTGGAATGTCCAAGTGCATGGATCGCTTTCCTGATTTTCAAAAGTTCATTAAAAATATTCTTCAAGAGATATGCAAATATATTCAACGGATTCTTGTTCAGGGCATGCTTGACTATGACTGTGTACAATTTCAAGACATTCCAAGATACTTTTGGGGTCTTTTTTGAATAAAAAGTTAAGTCACTGCCGAAGTGCACAGACTTTCCTCATTTTCAAAAATTCATTAAAAATATTCCTTAAGAGATATGCAAATATTTTCAATTGATTCTTGTTCAGGGCGTCGTTGACTATGACTGAGTACAATTTCAAGACATTCCAACATACTTGGAATGTCCAAGTGCATGGATCGCTTTCCGGATTTTCAAAAATTCATTAAAAATATTCTTCAAGAGATATGCAAATATATTCAACGGATTCTTGTTCAGGGCATTCTTGACTATGACTGTGTACAATTTCAAGACATTCCAAGATACTTTTGGGGTCTTTTTTGACGAAAAAGTTAAGTCACTGCCTAAGTGCATGCATCGCTTTCCTGATTTTCAGAAATTCTTTAAAAATATTCCTTAAACGATATGCAAATATTTTCAACAGATTCTTGTTCAGGGCATCGTTGACTATGACTGAGTACAATTTCAAGACATTCCAACATACTTGGAATGTCCAAGTGCATGGATCGCTTTCCTGATTTTCAAAAGTTCATTAAAAATATTCTTCAAGAGATATGCAAATATATTCAACGGATTCTTGTTCAGGGCATGCTTGACTATGACTGTGTACAATTTCAAGACATTCCAAGATACTTTTGGGGTCTTTTTTGAATAAAAAGTTAAGTCACTGCCTAAGTGCACAGACTTTCCTCATTTTCAAAAATTCATTAAAAATATTCCTTAAGAGATATGCGAATACTTTCAATTGATTCTTGTTCAGGGCGTCGTTGACTATGACTGAGTACAATTTCAAAACATTCCAACATACTTGGAATGTCCAAGTGCATGGATCGCTTTTCGGATTTTCAAAAATTAATTAAAAATATTCTTCAAGAGATATGCAAATATATTCAACGGTTTCTTGTTCAGGGCATGCTTGACTATGACTGTGTACAATTTCAAGACATTCCAAGATACTTTTGGGGTCTTTTTTGACAAAAAAGTTAAGTCACTGCCTAAGTGCATGGATTGCTTTCCTGATTTTCAAAAATTCATTAAAAATATTCCTTAAGCGATATGCAAATATTTTCAACGGATTCTTGTTCAGGGCGTCGTTGACTATGACTGAGTACAATTTCAAGACATTCCAACATACTTGGAATGTCCAAGTGCATGGATCGCTTTCCGGATTTTCAAAAATTCATTAAAAATATTCTTCAAGAGATATGCAAATATATTCAACGGATTCTTGTTCAGGGCATGCTTGACTATGACTGTGTACAATTTCAAGACATTCCAAGATACTTTTGGGGTCTTTTTTGACGAAAAAGTTAAGTCACTGCCTAAGTGCATGGATCGCTTTCCTGATTTTCAAAAATTCATTAAAAATATTCCTTAAGCGATATGCAAATATTTTCAACAGATTCTCGTTCAGGGCGTCGTTGACTATGACTGAGTACAATTTCAAGACATTCCAACATACTTGGAATGTCCAAGTGCATGGATCGCTTTCCGGATTTTCAAAAATTCATTAAAAATATTCTTCAAGAGATATGCAAATATATTCAACGGATTCTTGTTCAGGGCATGCTTGACTATGACTGTGTACAATTTCAAGACATTCCAAGATACTTTTGGGGTCTTTTTTGAATAAAAAGTTAAGTCACTGCCTAAGTGCACAGACTTTCCTCATTTCCAAAAATTCATTAAAAATATTCCTTAAGAGATATGCAAATATTTTCAATGGATTCTTGTTCAGGGCTTCGTTGACTATGACTGAGTACAATTTCAAGACATTCCAACATACTTGGAATGTCCAAGTGCATCGATCGCTTTTCGGATTTTCAAAAATTCATTAAAAATATTCTTCAAGAGATATGCAAATATATTCAACGGATTCTTGTTCAGGGCCTGCTTGACTATGACTGTGTACAATTTCAAGACATTCCAAGATACTTTTGGGGTCTTTTTTGACAAAAAAGTTAAGTCACTGCCTAAGTGCACAGACTTTCATCATTTTCAAAAATTCATTAAAAATATTCCTTAAGAGATATGCAAATATTTTCAATGGATTCTTGTTCAGGGCGTCGTTGACTATGACCGAGTACAATTTCAAGACATTCCAACATACTTGGAATGTCCAAGTGCATGGATCGCTTTTCGGATTTTCAAAAATTCATTAAAAATATTCTTCAAGAGATATGCAAATATATTCAACGGATTCTTGTTCAGGGCATGCTTGACTATGACTGTGTACAATTTCAAGACATTCCAAGATACTTTTGGGGTCTTTTTTGACAAAAAAGTTAAGTCACTGCCTAAGTGCATGGATCGCTTTCCTGATTTTCAAAAATTCATTAAAAATATTCCTTAAGCGATATGCAAATATTTTCAACGGATTCTTGTTCAGGGCGTCGTTGACTATGACTGAGTACAATTTCAAGACATTCCAACATACTTGGAATGTCCAAGTGCATGGATCGCTTTCCTGATTTTCAAAAGTTCATTAAAAATATTCTTCAAGAGATATGCAAATATATTCAACGGATTCTTGTTCAGGGCATGCTTGACTATGACTGTGTACAATTTCAAGACATTCCAAGATACCTTTGGGGTCTTTTTTGAATAAAAAGTTAAGTCACTGCCTAAGTGCACAGACTTTCATCATTTTCAAAAATTCATTAAAAATATTCCTTAAGAGATATGCAAATATTTTCAATGGATTCTTGTTCAGGGCGTCGTTGACTATGACCGAGTACAATTTCAAGACATTCCAACATACTTGGAATGTCCAAGTGCATGGATTGCTTTCCGGATTTTCAAAAATTCATTAAAAATATTCTTCAAGAGATATGCAAATATATTCAACGGATTCTTGTTCAGGGCATTCTTGACTATGACTGTGTACAATTTCAAGACATTCCAAGATACTTTTGGGGTCTTTTTTGACGAAAAAGTTAAGTCACTGCCTAAGTGCATGGATCGCTTTCCTGATTTTCAGAAATTCTTTAAAAATATTCCTTAAACGATATGCAAATATTTTCAACGGATTCTTGTTCAGGGCGTCGTTGACTATGACTGAGTACAATTTCAAGACATTCCAACATACTTGGAATGTCCAAGTGCATGGATCGCTTTCCTGATTTTCAAAAGTTCATTAAAAATATTCTTCAAGAGATATGCAAATATATTCAACGGATTCTTGTTCAGGGCATGCTTGACTATGACTGTGTACAATTTCAAGACATTCCAAGATACTTTTGGTGTCTTTTTTTAATAAAAAGTTAAGTCACTGCCTAAGTGCACAGACTTTCCTCATTTTCAAAAATTCATTAAAAATATTCCTTAAGAGATATGCAAATATTTTCAATTGATTCTTGTTCAGGGCATCGTTGACTATGACTGAGTACAATTTCAAGACATTCCAACATACTTGGAATGTCCAAGTGCATGGATCGCTTTTCGGATTTTCAAAAATTCATTAAAAATATTCTTCAAGAGATATGCAAATATATTCAACGGATTCTTGTTCAGGGCATGCTTGACTATGACTGTGTACAATTTCAAGACATTCCAAGATACTTTTGGGGTCTTTTTTGACAAAAAAGTTAAGTCACTGCCTAAGTGCATGGATCGCTTTCCTGATTTTCAAAAATTCATTAAAAATATTCCTTAAGCGATATGCAAATATATTCAACGGATTCTTGTTCAGGGCGTCGTTGACTATGACTGAGTACAATTTCAAGACATTCCAACATACTTGGAATGTCCAAGTGCATGGATCGCTTTCCTGATTTTCAAAAATTCATTAAAAATATTCCTTAAGCGATATGCAAATATTTTCAACGGATTCTTGTTCAGGGCGTCGTTGACTATGACTGAGTACAATTTCAAGACATTCCAACATACTTGGAATGTCCAAGTGCATGGATCGCTTTCCGGATTTTCAAAAATTCATTAAAAATATTCTTCAAGAGATATGCAAATATATTCAACGGATTCTTGTTCAGGGCATGCTTGACTATGACTGTGTACAATTTCAAGACATTCCAAGATACTTTTGGGGTCTTTTTTGAATAAAAAGTTAAGTCACTGCCTAAGTGCATGGATCGCTTTCCTGATTTTCAAAAATTCATTAAAAATATTCCTTAAGCGATATGCAAATATTTTCAACGGATTCTTGTTCAGGGCGTCGTTGACTATGACTGAGTACAATTTCAAGACATTCCAACATACTTGGAATGTCCAAGTGCATGGATCGCTTTCCTGATTTTCAAAAATTCATTAAAAATATTCCTTAAGCGATATGCAAATATTTTCAACGGATTCTTGTTCAGGGCGTCGTTGACAATGACTGAGTACAATTATAAGACATTCCAACATACTTGGAATGTCCAAGTGCATGGATCGCTTTCCTGATTTTCAAAAGTTCATTAAAAATATTCTTCAAGAGATATGCAAATATATTCAACGGATTCTTGTTCAGGGCATGCTTGACTATGACTGTGTACAATTTCAAGACATTCCAAGATACCTTTGGGGTCTTTTTTGGATAAAAAGTTAAGTCACTGCCTAAGTGCACAGACTTTCATCATTTTCAAAAATTCATTAAAAATATTCCTTAAGAGATATGCAAATATTTTCAATGGATTCTTGTTCAGGGCGTCGTTGACTATGACCGAGTACAATTTCAAGACATTCCAACATACTTGGAATGTCCAAGTGCATGGATCGCTTTTCGGATTTTCAAAAATTCATTAAAAATATTCTTCAAGAGATATGCAAATATATTCAACGGATTCTTGTTCAGGGCATGCTTGACTATGACTGTGTACAATTTCAAGACATTCCAAGATACTTTTGGGGTCTTTTTTGAATAAAAAGTTAAGTCACTGCCTAAGTGCATGGATCGCTTTCCTGATTTTCAGAAATTCTTTAAAAATATTCCTTAAACGATATGCAAATATTTTCAACGGATTCTTGTTCAGGGCGTCGTTGACTATGACTGAGTACAATTTCAAGACATTCCAACATACTTGGAATGTCCAAGTGCATGGATCGCTTTTCGGATTTTCAAAAATTCATTAAAAATATTCTTCAAGAGATATGCAAATATATTCAACGGATTCTTGTTCAGGGCATGCTTGACTATGACTGTGTACAATTTCAAGACATTCCAAGATACTTTTGGGGTCTTTTTTGACAAAAAAGTTAAGTCACTGCCTAAGTGCATGGATCGCTTTCCTGATTTTCAAAAATTCATTAAAAATATTCCTTAAGCGATATGCAAATATTTTCAACGGAATCTTGTTCAGGGCGTCGTTGACTATGACTGAGTACAATTTCAAGACATTCCAACATACTTGGAATGTCCAAGTGCATGGATCGCTTTCCTGATTTTCAAAAGTTCATTAAAAATATTCTTCAAGAGATATGCAAATATATTCAACGGATTCTTGTTCAGGGCATGCTTGACTATGACTGTGTACAATTTCAAGACATTCCAAGATACCTTTGGGGTCTTTTTTGGATAAAAAGTTAAGTCACTGCCTAAGTGCACAGACTTTCATCATTTTCAAAAATTCATTAAAAATATTCCTTAAGAGATATGCAAATATTTTCAATGGATTCTTGTTCAGGGCGTCGTTGACTATGACCGAGTACAATTTCAAGACATTCCAACATACTTGGAATGTCCAAGTGCATGGATCGCATTTTGGATTTTCAAAAATTAATTAAAAATATTCTTCAAGAGATATGCAAATATATTCAACGGATTCTTGTTCAGGGCATGCTTGACTATGACTGTGTACAATTTCAAGACATTCCAAGATACTTTTGGGGTCTTTTTTGACAAAAAAGTTAAGTCACTGCCTAAGTGCATGGATCGCTTTCCTGATTTTCAAAAATTCATTAAAAATATTCCTTAAGCGATATGCAAATATTTTCAACGGATTCTTGTTCAGGGCGTCGTTGACTATGACTGAGTACAATTTCAAGACATTCCAACATACTTGGAATGTCCAAGTGCATGGATCGCTTTCCTGATTTTCAAAAGTTCATTAAAAATATTCTTCAAGAGATATGCAAATATATTCAACGGATTCTTGTTCAGGGCATGCTTGACTATGACTGTTTACAATTTCAAGACATTCCAAGATACCTTTGGGGTCTTTTTTGAATAAAAAGTTAAGTCACTGCCTAAGTGCACAGACTTTCATCATTTTCAAAAATTCATTAAAAATATTCCTTAAGAGATATGCAAATATTTTCAATGGATTCTTGTTCAGGGCGTCGTTGACTATGACCGAGTACAATTTCAAGACATTCCAACATACTTGGAATGTCCAAGTGCATGGATCGCTTTCCGGATTTTCAAAAATTCATTAAAAATATTCTTCAAGAGATATGCAAATATATTCAACGGATTCTTGTTCAGGGCATTCTTGACTATGACTGTGTACAATTTCAAGACATTCCAAGATACTTTTGGGGTCTTTTTTGACGAAAAAGTTAAGTCACTGCCTAAGTGCATGGATCGCTTTCCTGATTTTCAGAAATTCTTTAAAAATATTCCTTAAACGATATGCAAATATTTTCAACGGATTCTTGTTCAGGGCGTCGTTGACTATGACTGAGTACAATTTCAAGACATTCCAACATACTTGGAATGTCCAAGTGCATGGATCGCTTTCCTGATTTTCAAAAGTTCATTAAAAATATTCTTCAAGAGATATGCAAATATATTCAACGGATTCTTGTTCAGGGCATGCTTGACTATGACTGTGTACAATTTCAAGACATTCCAAGATACTTTTGGGGTCTTTTTTTAATAAAAAGTTAAGTCACTGCCTAAGTGCACAGACTTTCATCATTTTCAAAAATTCATTAAAAATATTCCTTAAGAGATATGCAAATATTTTCAATTGATTCTTGTTCAGGGCGTCGTTGACTATGACTGAGTACAATTTCAAGACATTCCAACATACTTGGAATGTCCAAGTGCATGGATCGCTTTTCGGATTTTCAAAAATTCATTAAAAATATTCTTCAAGAGATATGCAAATATGTTCAACGGATTCTTGTTCAGGGCATGCTTGACTATGACTGTGCACAATTTCAAGACATTCCAAGATACTTTTGGGGTCTTTTTTGAATAAAAAGTTAAGTCACTGCCTAAGTGCATGGATCGCTTTCCTGATTTTCAGAAATTCTTTAAAAATATTCCTTAAACGATATGCAAATATTTTCAACGGATTCTTGTTCAGGGCGTCGTTGACTATGACTGAGTACAATTTCAAGACATTCCAACATACTTGGAATGTCCAAGTGCATGGATCGCTTTTCGGATTTTCAAAAATTCATTAAAAATATTCTTCAAGAGATATGCAAATATATTCAACGGATTCTTGTTCAGGGCATGCTTGACTATGACTGTGTACAATTTCAAGACATTCCAAGATACTTTTGGGGTCTTTTTTGACAAAAAAGTTAAGTCACTGCCTAAGTGCATGGATCGCTTTCCTGATTTTCAAAAATTCATTAAAAATATTCCTTAAGCGATATGCAAATATTTTCAACGGATTCTTGTTCAGGGCGTCGTTGACTATGACTGAGTACAATTTCAAGACATTCCAACATACTTGGAATGTCCAAGTGCATGGATCGCTTTCCTGATTTTCAAAAGTTCATTAAAAATATTCTTCAAGAGATATGCAAATATATTCAACGGATTCTTGTTCAGGGCATGCTTGACTATGACTGTGTACAATTTCAAGACATTCCAAGATACCTTTGGGGTCTTTTTTGGATAAAAAGTTAAGTCACTGCCTAAGTGCACAGACTTTCATCATTTTCCAAAGTTCATTAAAAATATTCCTTAAGAGATATGCAAATATTTTCAATGGATTCTTGTTCAGGGCGTCGTTGACTATGACCGAGTACAATTTCAAGACATTCCAACATACTTGGAATGTCCAAGTGCATGGATCGCTAATCGGATTTTCAAAAATTCATTAAAAATATTCTTCAAGAGATATGCAAATATATTCAACGGATTCTTGTTCAGGGCATGCTTGACTATGACTGTGTACAATTTCAAGACATTCCAAGATACTTTTGGGGTCTTTTTTGACAAAAAAGTTAAGTCACTGCCTAAGTGCATGGATCGCTTTCCTGATTTTCAAAAATTCATTAAAAATATTCCTTAAGCGATATGCAAATATTTTCAACGGATTCTTGTTCAGGGCGTCGTTGACTATGACTGAGTACAATTTCAAGACATTCCAACATACTTGGAATGTCCAAGTGCATGGATCGCTTTCCTGATTTTCAAAAGTTCATTAAAAATATTCTTCAAGAGATATGCAAATATATTCAACGGATTCTTGTTCAGGGCATGCTTGACTATGACTGTGTACAATTTCAAGACATTCCAAGATACTTTTGGGGTCTTTTTTGAATAAAAAGTTAAGTCACTGCCTAAGTGCACAGACTTTCCTCATTTTCAAAAATTCATTAAAAATATTCCTTAAGAGATATGCAAATATTTTCAATGGATTCTTGTTCAGGGCGTTGTTGACTATGACTGAGTACAATTTCAAGACATTCCAACATACTTGGAATGTCCAAGTGCATGGATCGCTTTCCGGATTTTCAAAAATTCATTAAAAATATTCTTCAAGAGATATGCAAATATATTCAACGGATTCTTGTTCAGGGCATGCTTGACTATGACTGTGTACAATTTCAAGACATTCCAAGATACTTTTGGGGTCTTTTTTGAATAAAAAGTTAAGTCACTGCCTAAGTGCACAGACTTTCCTCATTTTCAAAAATTCATTAAAAATAATCCTTAAGAGATATGCAAATATTTTCAATTGATTCTTGTTCAGGGCGTCGTTGACTATGACTGAGTACAATTTAAAGACATTCCAACATACTTGGAATGTCCAAGTGCATGGATCGCTTTTCGGATTTTCAAAAATTCATTAAAAATATTCTTCAAGAGATATGCAAATATATTCAACGGATTCTTGTTCAGGGCATGCTTGACTATGACTGTGTACAATTTCAAGACATTCCAAGATACTTTTGGGGTCTTTTTTGACAAAAAAGTTAAGTCACTGCCTAAGTGCATGGATCGCTTTCCTGATTTTCAAAAATTCATTTAAAATATTCCTGAAGCGATATGCAAATATTTTCAACGGATTCTTGTTCAGGGCGTCGTTGACTATGACTGAGTACAATTTCAAGACATTCCAACATACTTGGAATGTCCAAGTGCATGGATCGCTTTCCTGATTTTCAAAAATTCATTAAAAATATTCTTTAAGCGATATGCAAATATATTCAACGGATTCTTGTTCAGGGCATGCTTGACTATGACTGTGTAAAATTTCAAGACATTCCAAGATACTTTTGGGGTCTTTTTTGAATAAAAAGTTAAGTCACTGCCTAAGTGCACAGAAATTCCTCATTTTCAAAAATTCATTAAAAATATTCCTTAAGAGATATGCAAATATTTTCAACGGATTCTTGTTCAGGGCGTCGTTGACTATGACTGAGTACAATTTCAAGACATTCCAACATACTTGGAATGTCCAAGTGCATGGATCGCTTTTCGGATTTTCAAAAATTCATTAAAAATATTCTTCAAGAGATATGCAAATATATTCAACGGATTCTTGTTCAGGGCATGCTTGACTATGACTGTGTACAACTTCAAGACATTCCAAGATACTTTTGGGGTCTTTTTTGACGAAAAAGTTAAGTCACTGCCTAAGTGCATGGATCGCTTTCCTGATTTTCAAAAATTCATTAAAAATATTCCTTAAGCGATATGCAAATATTTTCAACGGATTCTTGGTCAGGGCGTCGTTGACTATGACTGAGTACAATTTCAAGACATTCCAACATACTTGGAATGTCCAAGTGCATGGATCGCTTTCCTGATTTTCAAAAGTTCATTAAAAATATTCTTCAAGAGATATGCAAATATATTCAACGGATTCTTGTTCAGGGCATGCTTGACTATGACTGTGTACAATTTCAAGACATTCCAAGATACTTTTGGGGTCTTTTTTGAATAAAAAGTTAAGTCACTGCCTAAGTGCATGGATCGCTTTCCTGATTTTCAGAAATTCTTTAAAAATATTCCTTAAACGATATGCAAATATTTTCAACGGATTCTTGTTCAGGGCGTCGTTGACTATGACTGAGTACAATTTCAAGACATTCCAACATACTTGGAATGTCCAAGTGCATGGATCGCTTTTCGGATTTTCAAAAATTCATTAAAAATATTCTTCAAGAGATATGCAAATATATTCAACGGATTCTTGTTCAGGGCATGCTTGACTATGACTGTGTACAATTTCAAGACATTCCAAGATACTTTTGGGGTCTTTTTTGACAAAAAAGTTAAGTCACTGCCTAAGTGCATGGATCGCTTTCCTGATTTTCAAAAATTCATTAAAAATATTCCTTAAGCGATATGCGAATATTTTCAACGGATTCTTGTTCAGGGCGTCGTTGACTATGACTGAGTACAATTTCAAGACATTCCAACATACTTGGAATGTCCAAGTGCATGGATCGCTTTCCTGATTTTCAAAAGTTCATTAAAAATATTCTTCAAGAGATATGCAAATATATTCAACGGATTCTTGTTCAGGGCATGCTTGACTATGACTGTGTACAATTTCAAGACATTCCAAGATACTTTTGGGGTCTTTTTTGAATAAAAAGTTAAGTCACTGCCTAAGTGCACAGACTTTCATCATTTTCAAAAATTCATTAAAAATATTCCTTAAGAGATATGCAAATATTTTCAATGGATTCTTGTTCAGGGCGTTGTTGACTATGACTGAGTACAATTTCAAGACATTCCAACATACTTGGAATGTCCAAGTGCATGGATCGCTTTCCGGATTTTCAAAAATTCATTAAAAATATTCTTCAAGAGATATGCAAATATATTCAACGGATTCTTGTTCAGGGCATGCTTGACTATGACTGTGTACAATTTCAAGACATTCCAAGATACTTTTGGGGTCTTTTTTGACGAAAAAGTTAAGTCACTGCCTAAGTGCATGGATCGCTTTCCTGATTTTCAGAAATTCTTTAAAAATATTCCTTAAACGATATGCAAATATTTTCAACGGATTCTTGTTCAGGGCGTCGTTGACTATGACTGAGTACAATTTCAAGACATTCCAACATACTTGGAATGTCCAAGTGCATGGATCGCTTTCCTGATTTTCAAAAGTTCATTAAAAATATTCTTCAAGAGATATGCAAATATATTCAACGGATTCTTGTTCAGGGCATGCTTGACTATGACTGTGTACAATTTCAAGACATTCCAAGATACTTTTGGGGTCTTTTTTGAATAAAAAGTTAAGTCACTGCCTAAGTGCACAGACTTTCCTCATTTTCAAAAATTCATTAAAAATAATCCTTAAGAGATATGCAAATATTTTCAATTGATTCTTGTTCAGGGCGTCGTTGACTATGACTGAGTACAATTTAAAGACATTCCAACATACTTGGAATGTCCAAGTGCATGGATCGCTTTTCGGATTTTCAAAAATTCATTAAAAATATTCTTCAAGAGATATGCAAATATATTCAACGGATTCTTGTTCAGGGCATGCTTGACTATGACTGTGTACAATTTCAAGACATTCCAAGATACTTTTGGGGTCTTTTTTGACAAAAAAGTTAAGTCACTGCCTAAGTGCATGGATCGCTTTCCTGATTTTCAAAAATTCATTTAAAATATTCCTGAAGCGATATGCAAATATTTTCAACGGATTCTTGTTCAGGGCGTCGTTGACTATGACTGAGTACAATTTCAAGACATTCCAACATACTTGGAATGTCCAAGTGCATGGATCGCTTTCCTGATTTTCAAAAATTCATTAAAAATATTCCTTAAGCAATATGCAAATATATTCAACGGATTCTTGTTCAGGGCATGCTTGACTATGACTGTGTAAAATTTCAAGACATTCCAAGATACTTTTGGGGTCTTTTTTGAATAAAAAGTTAAGTCACTGCCTAAGTGCACAGAAATTCCTCATTTTCAAAAATTCATTAAAAATATTCCTTAAGAGATATGCAAATATTTTCAACGGATTCTTGTTCAGGGCGTCGTTGACTATGACTGAGTACAATTTCAAGACATTCCAACATACTTGGAATGTCCAAGTGCATGGATCGCTTTTCGGATTTTCAAAAATTCATTAAAAATATTCTTCAAGAGATATGCAAATATATTCAACGGATTCTTGTTCAGGGCATGCTTGACTATGACTGTGTACAACTTCAAGACATTCCAAGATACTTTTGGGGTCTTTTTTGACGAAAAAGTTAAGTCACTGCCTAAGTGCATGGATCGCTTTCCTGATTTTCAAAAATTCATTAAAAATATTCCTTAAGCGATATGCAAATATTTTCAACGGATTCTTGTTCAGGGCGTCGTTGACTATGACTGAGTACAATTTCAAGACATTCCAACATACTTGGAATGTCCAAGTGCATGGATCAATTTCCTGATTTTCAAAAGTTCATTAAAAATATTCTTCAAGAGATATGCAAATATATTCAACGGATTCTTGTTCAGGGCATGCTTGACTATGACTGTGTACAATTTCAAGACATTCCAAGATACTTTTGGGGTCTTTTTTGAATAAAAAGTTAAGTCACTGCCTAAGTGCATGGATCGCTTTCCTGATTTTCAAAAATTCATTAAAAATATTCCTTAAGCGATATGCAAATATTTTCAACGGATTCTTGTTCAGGGCGTCGTTGACTATGACTGAGTACAATTTCAAGACATTCCAACATACTTGGAATGTCCAAGTGCATGGATCGCTTTCCTGATTTTCAAAAGTTCATTAAAAATATTCTTCAAGAGATATGCAAATATATTCAACGGATTCTTGTTCAGGGCATGCTTGACTATGACTGTGTACAATTTCCAGACATTCCAAGATACTTTTGGGGTCTTTTTTGAATAAAAAGTTAAGTCACTGCCTAAGTGCACAGACTTTCATCATTTTCAAAAATTCATTAAAAATATTCCTTAAGAGATATGCAAATATTTTCAATGGATTCTTGTTCAGGGCGTCGTTGACTATGACCGAGTACAATTTCAAGACATTCCAACATACTTGGAATGTCCAAGTGCATGGATCGCTTTCCGGATTTTCAAAAATTCATTAAAAATATTCTTCAAGAGATATGCAAATATATTCAACGGATTCTTGTTCAGGGCATGCTTGACCATGACTGTGTACAATTTCAAGACATTCCAAGATACTTTTGGGGTCTTTTTTGACGAAAAAGTTAAGTCACTGCCTAAGTGCATGAATCGCTTTCCTGATTTTCAGAAATTCTTTAAAAATATTCCTTAAACGATATGCAAATATTTTCAACGGATTCTTGTTCAGGGCGTCGTTGACTATGACTGAGTACAATTTCAAGACATTCCAACATACTTGGAATGTCCAAGTGCATGGATCGCTTTCCTGATTTTCAAAAGTTCATTAAAAATATTCTTCAAGAGATATGCAAATATATTCAACGGATTCTTGTTCAGGGCATGCTTGACTATGACTGTGTACAATTGCAAGACATTCCAAGATACTTTTGGGGTCTTTTTTGAATAAAAAGTTAAGTCACTGCCTAAGTGCACAGACTTTCCTCATTTTCAAAAATTCATTAAAAATATTCCTTAAGAGATATGCAAATATTTTCAATTGATTCTTGTTCAGGGCGTCGTTGACTATGACTGAGTACAATTTCAAGACATTCCAAGATACTTTTGGGGTCTTTTTTGACAAAAAAGTTAAGTCACTGCCTAAGTGCATGGATCGCTTTCCTGATTTTCAAAAATTCATTAAAAATATTCCTTAAGCGATATGCAAATATTTTCAACGGATTCTTGTTCAGGGCGTCGTTGACTATGACTGAGTACAATTTCAAGACATTCCAACATACTTGGAATGTCCAAGTGCATGGATCGCTTTCCTGATTTTCAAAAGTTCATTAAAAATATTCTTCAAGAGATATGCAAATATATTCAACGGATTCTTGTTCAGGGCATGCTTGACTATGACTGTGTACAATTTCAAGACATTCCAAGATACTTTTGGGGTCTTTTTTGAATAAAAAGTTAAGTCACTGCCTAAGTGCACAGACTTTCCTCATTTTCAAAAATTCATTAAAAATATTCCTTAAGAGATATGCAAATATTTTCAATGGATTCTTGTTCAGGGCGTTGTTGACTATGACTGAGTACAATTTCAAGACATTCCAACATACTTGGAATGTCCAAGTGCATGGATCGCTTTCCGGATTTTCAAAAATTCATTAAAAATATTCTTCAAGAGATATGCAAATATATTCAACGGATTCTTGTTCAGGGCATGCTTGACTATGACTGTGTACAATTTCAAGACATTCCAAGATACTTTTGGGGTCTTTTTTGACGAAAAAGTTAAGTCACTGCCTAAGTGCATGGATCGCTTTCCTGATTTTCAGAAATTCTTTAAAAATATTCCTTAAACGATATGCAAATATTTTCAACGGATTCTTGTTCAGGGCGTCGTTGACTATGACTGAGTACAATTTCAAGACATTCCAACATACTTGGAATGTCCAAGTGCATGGATCGCTTTCCTGATTTTCAAAAGTTCATTAAAAATATTCTTCAAGAGATATGCAAATATATTCAACGGATTCTTGTTCAGGGCATGCTTGACTATGACTGTGTACAATTTCAAGACATTCCAAGATACTTTTGGGGTCTTTTTTGAATAAAAAGTTAAGTCACTGCCTAAGTGCACAGACTTTCCTCATTTTCAAAAATTCATTAAAAATAATCCTTAAGAGATATGCAAATATTTTCAATTGATTCTTGTTCAGGGCGTCGTTGACTATGACTGAGTACAATTTAAAGACATTCCAACATACTTGGAATGTCCAAGTGCATGGATCGCTTTTCGGATTTTCAAAAATTCATTAAAAATATTCTTCAAGAGATATGCAAATATATTCAACGGATTCTTGTTCAGGGCATGCTTGACTATGACTGTGTACAATTTCAAGACATTCCAAGATACTTTTGGGGTCTTTTTTGACAAAAAAGTTAAGTCACTGCCTAAGTGCATGGATCGCTTTCCTGATTTTCAAAAATTCATTTAAAATATTCCTGAAGCGATATGCAAATATTTTCAACGGATTCTTGTTCAGGGCGTCGTTGACTATGACTGAGTACAATTTCAAGACATTCCAACATACTTGGAATGTCCAAGTGCATGGATCGCTTTCCTGATTTTCAAAAATTCATTAAAAATATTCCTTAAGCGATATGCAAATATATTCAACGGATTCTTGTTCAGGGCATGCTTGACTATGACTGTGTAAAATTTCAAGACATTCCAAGATACTTTTGGGGTCTTTTTTGAATAAAAAGTTAAGTCACTGCCTAAGTGCAAAGAAATTCCTCATTTTCAAAAATTCATTAAAAATATTCCTTAAGAGATATGCAAATATTTTCAACGGATTCTTGTTCAGGGCGTCGTTGACTATGACTGAGTACAATTTCAAGACATTCCAACATACTTGGAATGTCCAAGTGCATGGATCGCTTTTCGGATTTTCAAAAATTCATTAAAAATATTCTTCAAGAGATATGCAAATATATTCAACGGATTCTTGTTCAGGGCATGCTTGACTATGACTGTGTACAATTTCAAGACATTCCAAGATACTTTTGGGGTCTTTTTTGACAAAAAAGTTAAGTCACTGCCTAAGTGCATGGATCGCTTTCCTGATTTTCAAAAATTCATTTAAAATATTCCTGAAGCGATATGCAAATATTTTCAACGGATTCTTGTTCAGGGCGTCGTTGACTATGACTGAGTACAATTTCAAGACATTCCAACATACTTGGAATGTCCAAGTGCATGGATCGCTTTCCTGATTTTCAAAAATTCATTAAAAATATTCCTTAAGCGATATGCAAATATATTCAACGGATTCTTGTTCAGGGCATGCTTGACTATGACTGTGTAAAATTTCAAGACATTCCAAGATACTTTTGGGGTCTTTTTTGAATAAAAAGTTAAGTCACTGCCTAAGTGCAAAGAAATTCCTCATTTTCAAAAATTCATTAAAAATATTCCTTAAGAGATATGCAAATATTTTCAACGGATTCTTGTTCAGGGCGTCGTTGACTATGACTGAGTACAATTTCAAGACATTCCAACATACTTGGAATGTCCAAGTGCATGGATCGCTTTTCGGATTTTCAAAAATTCATTAAAAATATTCTTCAAGAGATATGCAAATATATTCAACGGATTCTTGTTCAGGGCATGCTTGACTATGACTGTGTACAACTTCAAGACTTTCTAAGATACTTTTGGGGTCTTTTTTGACGAAAAAGTTAAGTCACTGCCTAAGTGCATGGATCGCTTTCCTGATTTTCAAAAATTCATTAAAAATATTCCTTAAGCGATATGCAAATATTTTCAACGGATTCTTGTTCAGGGCGTCGTTGACTATGACTGAGTACAATTTCAAGACATTCCAACATACTTGGAATGTCCAAGTGCATGGATCAATTTCCTGATTTTCAAAAGTTCATTAAAAATATTCTTCAAGAGATATGCAAATATATTCAACGGATTCTTGTTCAGGGCATGCTTGACTATGACTGTGTACAATTTCAAGACATTCCAAGATACTTTTGGGGTCTTTTTTGAATAAAAAGTTAAGTCACTGCCTAAGTGCATGGATCGCTTTCCTGATTTTCAAAAATTCATTAAAAATATTCCTTAAGCGATATGCAAATATTTTCAACGGATTCTTGTTCAGGGCGTCGTTGACTATGACTGAGTACAATTTCAAGACATTCCAACATACTTGGAATGTCCAAGTGCATGGATCGCTTTCCTGATTTTCAAAAGTTCATTAAAAATATTCTTCAAGAGATATGCAAATATATTCAACGGATTCTTGTTCAGGGCATGCTTGACTATGACTGTGTACAATTTCCAGACATTCCAAGATACTTTTGGGGTCTTTTTTGAATAAAAAGTTAAGTCACTGCCTAAGTGCACAGACTTTCATCATTTTCAAAAATTCATTAAAAATATTCCTTAAGAGATATGCAAATATTTTCAATGGATTCTTGTTCAGGGCGTCGTTGACTATGACCGAGTACAATTTCAAGACATTCCAAGATACTTTTGGGGTCTTTTTTGACGAAAAAGTTAAGTCACTGCCTAAGTGCATGAATCGCTTTCCTGATTTTCAGAAATTCTTTAAAAATATTCCTTAAACGATATGCAAATATTTTCAACGGATTCTTGTTCAGGGCGTCGTTGACTATGACTGAGTACAATTTCAAGACATTCCAACATACTTGGAATGTCCAAGTGCATGGATCGCTTTCCTGATTTTCAAAAGTTCATTAAAAATATTCTTCAAGAGATATGCAAATATATTCAACGGATTCTTGTTCAGGGCATGCCTGACTATGACTGTGTACAATTTCAAGACATTCCAAGATACTTTTGAGGTCTTTTTTGAATAAAAAGTTAAGTCACTTCCTAAGTGCACAGACTTTCCTCATTTTCAAAAATTCATTAAAAATATTCCTTAAGAGATATGCAAATATTTTCAATTGATTCTTGTTCAGGGCGTCGTTGACTATGACTGAGTACAATTTCAAGACATTCCAAGATACTTTTGGGGTCTTTTTTGAATAAAAAGTTAAGTCACTGCCTAAGTGCACAGACTTTCCTCATTTTCAAAAATTCATTTAAAATATTCTTCAAGAGATATGCAAATATATTCAACGGATTCTTGTTCAGGGCATGCTTGACTATGACTGTGTACAATTTCAAGACATTCCAAGATACTTTTGGGGTCTTTTTTGACAAAAAAGTTAAGTCACTGCCTAAGTGCATGGATCGCTTTCCTGATTTTCAAAAATTCATTAAAAATATTCCTTAAGCGATATGCAAATATTTTCAACGGATTCTTGTTCAGGGCGTCGTTGACTATGACTGAGTACAATTTCAAGACATTCCAACATACTTGGAATGTCCAAGTGCATGGATCGCTTTCCTGATTTTCAAAAGTTCATTAAAAATATTCTTCAAGAGATATGCAAATATATTCAACGGATTCTTGTTCAGGGCATGCTTGACTATGACTGTGTACAATTTCAAGACATTCCAAGATACCTTTGGGGTCTTTTTTGGATAAAAAGTTAAGTCACTGCCTAAGTGCACAGACTTTCATCATTTTCAAAAATTCATTAAAAATATTCCTTAAGAGATATGCAAATATTTTCAATGGATTCTTGTTCAGGGCGTCGTTGACTATGACCGAGTACAATTTCAAGACATTCCAACATACTTGGAATGTCCAAGTGCATGGATCGCTTTCCGGATTTTCAAAAATTCATTAAAAATATTCTTCAAGAGATATGCAAATATATTCAACGGATTCTTGTTCAGGGCACTCTTGACTATGACTGTGTACAATTTCAAGACATTCCAAGATACTTTTGGGGTCTTTTTTGACGAAAAAGTTAAGTCACTGCCTAAGTGCATGGATCGTTTTCCTGATTTTCAGAAATTCTTTAAAAATATTCCTTAAACGATATGCAAATATTTTCAACGGATTCTTGTTCAGGGCGTCGTTGACTATGACTGAGTACAATTTCAAGACATTCCAACATACTTGGAATGTCCAAGTGCATGGATCGCTTTCCTGATTTTCAAAAGTTCATTAAAAATATTCTTCAAGAGATATGCAAATATATTCAACGGATTCTTGTTCAGGGCATGCTTGACTATGACTGTGTACAATTTCAAGACATTCCAAGATACTTTTGGGGTCTTTTTTGAATAAAAAGTTAAGTCACTGCCTAAGTGCACAGACTTTCCTCATTTTCAAAAATTCATTAAAAATATTCCTTAAGAGATATGCAAATATTTTCAATTGATTCTTGTTCAGGGCCTCGTTGACTATGACTGAGTACAATTACAAGACATTCCAACATACTTGGAATGTCCAAGTGCATGGATCGCTTTTCGGATTTTCAAAAATTCATTAAAAATATTCTTCAAGAGATATGCAAATATATTCAACGGATTCTTGTTCAGGGCATGCTTGACTATGACTGTGTACAATTTCAAGACATTCCAAGATACTTTTGGGGTCTTTTTTGACAAAAAAGTTAAGTCACTGCCTAAGTGCATGGATCGCTTTCCTGATTTTCAAAAATTCATTTAAAATATTCCTTAAGCGATATGCAAATATTTTCAACGGATTCTTGTTCAGGGCGTCGTTGACTATGACTGAGTACAATTTCAAGACATTCCAACATACTTGGAATGTCCAAGTGCATGGATCGCTTTCCTGATTTTCAAAAATTCATTAAAAATATTCCTTAAGCGATATGCAAATATTTTCAACGGATTCTTGTTCAGGTCGTCGTTGACTATGACTGAGTACAATTTCAAGACATTCCAACATACTTGGAATGTCCAAGTGCATGGATCGCTTTCCTGATTTTCAAAAGTTCATTAAAAATATTCTTCAAGAGATATGCAAATATATTCAACAGATTCTTGTTCAGGGCATGCTTGACTATGACTGTGTACAATTTCAAGACATTCCAAGATACTTTTGGGGTCTTTTTTGAATAAAAAGTTAAGTCACTGCCTAAGTGCACAGACTTTCCTCATTTTCAAAAATTCATTAAAAATATTCCTTAAGAGATATGCAAATATTTTCAATGGATTCTTGTTCAGGGCGTTGTTGACTATGACTGAGTACAATTTCAAGACATTCCAACATACTTGGAATGTCCAAGTGCATGGATCGCTTTCCGGATTTTCAAAAATTCATTAAAAGTATTCTTTAAGAGATATGCAAATATATTCAACGGATTCTTGTTCAGGGCATGCTTGACTATGACTGTGTACAATTTCAAGACATTCCAAGATACTTTTGGGGTCTTTTTTGACGAAAAAGTTAAGTCACTGCCTAAGTGCATGGATCGCTTTCCTGATTTTCAGAAATTCTTTAAAAATATTCCTTAAACGATATGCAAATATTTTCAACGGATTCTTGTTCAGGGCGTCGTTGACTATGACTGAGTACAATTACAAGACATTCCAACATACTTGGAATGTCCAAGTGCATGGATCGCTTTCCTGATTTTCAAAAGTTCATTAAAAATATTCTTCAAGAGAAATGCAAATATATTCAACGGATTCTTGTTCAGGGCATGCTTGACTATGACTGTGTACAATTTCAAGACATTCAAAGATACTTTTGGGATCTTTTTTGAATAAAAAGTTAAGTCACTGCCTAAGTGCACAGACTTTCCTCATTTTCAAAAATTCATTAAAAATATTCCTTAAGAGATATGCAAATATTTTCAATTTATTCTTGTTCAGGGCGTCGTTGACTATGACTGAGTACAATTTCAAGACATTCCAACATACTTGGAATGTCCAAGTGCATGGATCGCTTTTCGGATTTTCAAAAATTCATTAAAAATATTCTTCAAGAGATATGCAAATATATTCAACGGATTCTTGTTCAGGGAATGCTTGACTATGACTGTGTACAATTTCAAGACATTCCAAGATACCTTTGGGGTCTTTTTTGGATAAAAAGTTAAGTCACTGCCTAAGTGCATGGATCGCTTTCCTGATTTTCAAAAATTCATTTAAAATATTCCTGAAGCGATATGCAAATATTTTCAACGGATTCTTGTTCAGGGCGTCGTTGACTATGACTGAGTACAATTTCAAGACATTCCAACATACTTGGAATGTCCAAGTGCATGGATCGCTTTCCTGATTTTCAAAAATTCATTAAAAATATTCCTTAAGCGATATGCAAATATATTCAACGGATTCTTGTTCAGGGCATGCTTGACTATGACTGTGTAAAATTTCAAGACATTCCAAGATACTTTTGGGGTCTTTTTTGAATAAAAAGTTAAGTCACTGCCTAAGTGCACAGAAATTCCTCATTTTCAAAAATTCATTAAAAATATTCCTTAAGAGATATGCAAATATTTTCAACGGATTCTTGTTCAGGGCGTCGTTGACTATGACTGAGTACAATTTCAAGACATTCCAACATACTTGGAATGTCCAAGTGCATGGATCGCTTTTCGGATTTTCAAAAATTCATTAAAAATATTCTTCAAGAGATATGCAAATATATTCAACGGATTCTTGTTCAGGGCATGCTTGACTATGACTGTGTACAACTTCAAGACATTCCAAGATACTTTTGGGGTCTTTTTTGACGAAAAAGTTAAGTCACTGCCTAAGTGCATGGATCGCTTTCCTGATTTTCAAAAATTCATTAAAAATATTCCTTAAGCGATATGCAAATATTTTCAACGGATTCTTGTTCAGGGCGTCGTTGACTATGACTGAGTACAATTTCAAGACATTCCAACATACTTGGAATGTCCAAGTGCATGGATCAATTTCCTGATTTTCAAAAGTTCATTAAAAATATTCTTCAAGAGATATGCAAATATATTCCACGGATTCTTGTTCAGGGCATGCTTGACTATGACTGTGTACAATTTCAAGACATTCCAAGATACTTTTGGGGTCTTTTTTGACAAAAAAGTTAAGTCACTGCCTAAGTGCATGGATCGCTTTCCTGATTTTCAAAAATTCATTAAAAATATTCCTTAAGCGATATGCAAATATTTTCAACGGATTCTTGTTCAGGGCGTCGTTGACTATGACTGAGTACAATTTCAAGACATTCCAACATACTTGGAATGTCCAAGTGCATGGATCGCTTTCCTGATTTTCAAAAGTTCATTAAAAATATTCTTCAAGAGATATGCAAATATATTCAACGGATTCTTGTTCAGGGCATGCTTGACTATGACTGTGTACAATTTCCAGACATTCCAAGATACTTTTGGGGTCTTTTTTGAATAAAAAGTTAAGTCACTGCCTAAGTGCACAGACTTTCATCATTTTCAAAAATTCATTAAAAATATTCCTTAAGAGATATGCAAATATTTTCAATGGATTCTTGTTCAGGGCGTCGTTGACTATGACCGAGTACAATTTCAAGACATTCCAACATACTTGGAATGTCCAAGTGCATGGATCGCTTTCCGGATTTTCAAAAATTAATTAAAAATATTCTTCAAGAGATATGCAAATATATTCAACGGATTCTTGTTCAGGGCATGCTTGACCATGACTGTGTACAATTTCAAGACATTCCAAGATACTTTTGGGGTCTTTTTTGACGAAAAAGTTAAGTCACTGCCTAAGTGCATGAATCGCTTTCCTGATTTTCAGAAATTCTTTAAAAATATTCCTTAAACGATATGCAAATATTTTCAACGGATTCTTGTTCAGGGCGTCGTTGACTATGACTGAGTACAATTTCAAGACATTCCAACATACTTGGAATGTCCAAGTGCATGGATCGCTTTCCTGATTTTCAAAAGTTCATTAAAAATATTCTTCAAGAGATATGCAAATATATTCAACGGATTCTTGTTCAGGGCATGCTTGACTATGACTGTGTACAATTTCAAGACATTCCAAGATACTTTTGGGGTCTTTTTTGAATAAAAAGTTAAGTCACTTCCTAAGTGCACAGACTTTCCTCATTTTCAAAAATTCATTAAAAATATTCCTTAAGAGATATGCAAATATTTTCAATTGATTCTTGTTCAGGGCGTCGTTGACTATGACTGAGTACAATTTCAAGACATTCCAAGATACTTTTGGGGTCTTTTTTGAATAAAAAGTTAAGTCACTGCCTAAGTGCACAGACTTTCCTCATTTTCAAAAATTCATTTAAAATATTCTTCAAGAGATATGCAAATATATTCAACGGATTCTTGTTCAGGGCATGCTTGACTATGACTGTGTACAATTTCAAGACATTCCAAGATACTTTTGGGGTCTTTTTTGACAAAAAAGTTAAGTCACTGCCTAAGTGCATGGATCGCTTTCCTGATTTTCAAAAATTCATTAAAAATATTCCTTAAGCGATATGCAAATATTTTCAACGGATTCTTGTTCAGGGCGTCGTTGACTATGACTGAGTACAATTTCAAGACATTCCAACATACTTGGAATGTCCAAGTGCATGGATCGCTTTCCTGATTTTCAAAAGTTCATTAAAAATATTCTTCAAGAGATATGCAAATATATTCAACGGATTCTTGTTCAGGGCATGCTTGACTATGACTGTGTACAATTTCCAGACATTCCAAGATACTTTTGGGGTCTTTTTTGAATAAAAAGTTAAGTCACTGCCTAAGTGCACAGACTTTCATCATTTTCAAAAATTCATTAAAAATATTCCTTAAGAGATATGCAAATATTTTCAATGGATTCTTGTTCAGGGCGTCGTTGACTATGACCGAGTACAATTTCAAGACATTCCAAGATACTTTTGGGGTCTTTTTTGACGAAAAAGTTAAGTCACTGCCTAAGTGCATGAATCGCTTTCCTGATTTTCAGAAATTCTTTAAAAATATTCCTTAAACGATATGCAAATATTTTCAACGGATTCTTGTTCAGGGCGTCGTTGACTATGACTGAGTACAATTTCAAGACATTCCAACATACTTGGAATGTCCAAGTGCATGGATCGCTTTCCTGATTTTCAAAAGTTCATTAAAAATATTCTTCAAGAGATATGCAAATATATTCAACGGATTCTTGTTCAGGGCATGCCTGACTATGACTGTGTACAATTTCAAGACATTCCAAGATACTTTTGAGGTCTTTTTTGAATAAAAAGTTAAGTCACTTCCTAAGTGCACAGACTTTCCTCATTTTCAAAAATTCATTAAAAATATTCCTTAAGAGATATGCAAATATTTTCAATTGATTCTTGTTCAGGGCGTCGTTGACTATGACTGAGTACAATTTCAAGACATTCCAAGATACTTTTGGGGTCTTTTTTGAATAAAAAGTTAAGTCACTGCCTAAGTGCACAGACTTTCCTCATTTTCAAAAATTCATTTAAAATATTCTTCAAGAGATATGCAAATATATTCAACGGATTCTTGTTCAGGGCATGCTTGACTATGACTGTGTACAATTTCAAGACATTCCAAGATACTTTTGGGGTCTTTTTTGACAAAAAAGTTAAGTCACTGCCTAAGTGCATGGATCGCTTTCCTGATTTTCAAAAATTCATTAAAAATATTCCTTAAGCGATATGCAAATATTTTCAACGGATTCTTGTTCAGGGCGTCGTTGACTATGACTGAGTACAATTTCAAGACATTCCAACATACTTGGAATGTCCAAGTGCATGGATCGCTTTCCTGATTTTCAAAAGTTCATTAAAAATATTCTTCAAGAGATATGCAAATATATTCAACGGATTCTTGTTCAGGGCATGCTTGACTATGACTGTGTACAATTTCAAGACATTCCAAGATACCTTTGGGGTCTTTTTTGGATAAAAAGTTAAGTCACTGCCTAAGTGCACAGACTTTCATCATTTTCAAAAATTCATTAAAAATATTCCTTAAGAGATATGCAAATATTTTCAATGGATTCTTGTTCAGGGCGTCGTTGACTATGACCGAGTACAATTTCAAGACATTCCAACATACTTGGAATGTCCAAGTGCATGGATCGCTTTCCGGATTTTCAAAAATTCATTAAAAATATTCTTCAAGAGATATGCAAATATATTCAACAGATTCTTGTTCAGGGCACTCTTGACTATGACTGTGTACAATTTCAAGACATTCCAAGATACTTTTGGGGTCTTTTTTGACGAAAAAGTTAAGTCACTGCCTAAGTGCATGGATCGTTTTCCTGATTTTCAGAAATTCTTTAAAAATATTCCTTAAACGATATGCAAATATTTTCAACGGATTCTTGTTCAGGGCGTCGTTGACTATGACTGAGTACAATTTCAAGACATTCCAACATACTTGGAATGTCCAAGTGCATGGATCGCTTTCCTGATTTTCAAAAGTTCATTAAAAATATTCTTCAAGAGATATGCAAATATATTCAACGGATTCTTGTTCAGGGCATGCTTGACTATGACTGTGTACAATTTCAAGACATTCCAAGATACTTTTGGGGTCTTTTTTGAATAAAAAGTTAAGTCACTGCCTAAGTGCACAGACTTTCCTCATTTTCAAAAATTCATTAAAAATATTCCTTAAGAGATATGCAAATATTTTCAATTGATTCTTGTTCAGGGCCTCGTTGACTATGACTGAGTACAATTACAAGACATTCCAACATACTTGGAATGTCCAAGTGCATGGATCGCTTTTCGGATTTTCAAAAATTCATTAAAAATATTCTTCAAGAGATATGCAAATATATTCAACGGATTCTTGTTCAGGGCATGCTTGACTATGACTGTGTACAATTTCAAGACATTCCAAGATACTTTTGGGGTCTTTTTTGACAAAAAAGTTAAGTCACTGCCTAAGTGCATGGATCGCTTTCCTGATTTTCAAAAATTCATTTAAAATATTCCTTAAGCGATATGCAAATATTTTCAACGGATTCTTGTTCAGGGCGTCGTTGACTATGACTGAGTACAATTTCAAGACATTCCAACATACTTGGAATGTCCAAGTGCATGGATCGCTTTCCTGATTTTCAAAAATTCATTAAAAATATTCCTTAAGCGATATGCAAATATTTTCAACGGATTCTTGTTCAGGTCGTCGTTGACTATGACTGAGTACAATTTCAAGACATTCCAACATACTTGGAATGTCCAAGTGCATGGATCGCTTTCCTGATTTTCAAAAGTTCATTAAAAATATTCTTCAAGAGATATGCAAATATATTCAACAGATTCTTGTTCAGGGCATGCTTGACTATGACTGTGTACAATTTCAAGACATTCCAAGATACTTTTGGGGTCTTTTTTGAATAAAAAGTTAAGTCACTGCCTAAGTGCACAGACTTTCCTCATTTTCAAAAATTCATTAAAAATATTCCTTAAGAGATATGCAAATATTTTCAATGGATTCTTGTTCAGGGCGTTGTTGACTATGACTGAGTACAATTTCAAGACATTCCAACATACTTGGAATGTCCAAGTGCATGGATCGCTTTCCGGATTTTCAAAAATTCATTAAAAGTATTCTTTAAGAGATATGCAAATATATTCAACGGATTCTTGTTCAGGGCATGCTTGACTATGACTGTGTACAATTTCAAGACATTCCAAGATACTTTTGGGGTCTTTTTTGACGAAAAAGTTAAGTCACTGCCTAAGTGCATGGATCGCTTTCCTGATTTTCAGAAATTCTTTAAAAATATTCCTTAAACGATATGCAAATATTTTCAACGGATTCTTGTTCAGGGCGTCGTTGACTATGACTGAGTACAATTACAAGACATTCCAACATACTTGGAATGTCCAAGTGCATGGATCGCTTTCCTGATTTTCAAAAGTTCATTAAAAATATTCTTCAAGAGAAATGCAAATATATTCAACGGATTCTTGTTCAGGGCATGCTTGACTATGACTGTGTACAATTTCAAGACATTCCAAGATACTTTTGGGATCTTTTTTGAATAAAAAGTTAAGTCACTGCCTAAGTGCACAGACTTTCCTCATTTTCAAAAATTCATTAAAAATATTCCTTAAGAGATATGCAAATATTTTCAATTTATTCTTGTTCAGGGCGTCGTTGACTATGACTGAGTACAATTTCAAGACATTCCAACATACTTGGAATGTCCAAGTGCATGGATCGCTTTTCGGATTTTCAAAAATTCATTAAAAATATTCTTCAAGAGATATGCAAATATATTCAACGGATTCTTGTTCAGGGAATGCTTGACTATGACTGTGTACAATTTCAAGACATTCCAAGATACCTTTGGGGTCTTTTTTGGATAAAAAGTTAAGTCACTGCCTAAGTGCATGGATCGCTTTCCTGATTTTCAAAAATTCATTTAAAATATTCCTGAAGCGATATGCAAATATTTTCAACGGATTCTTGTTCAGGGCGTCGTTGACTATGACTGAGTACAATTTCAAGACATTCCAACATACTTGGAATGTCCAAGTGCATGGATCGCTTTCCTGATTTTCAAAAATTCATTAAAAATATTCCTTAAGCGATATGCAAATATATTCAACGGATTCTTGTTCAGGGCATGCTTGACTATGACTGTGTAAAATTTCAAGACATTCCAAGATACTTTTGGGGTCTTTTTTGAATAAAAAGTTAAGTCACTGCCTAAGTGCACAGAAATTCCTCATTTTCAAAAATTCATTAAAAATATTCCTTAAGAGATATGCAAATATTTTCAACGGATTCTTGTTCAGGGCGTCGTTGACTATGACTGAGTACAATTTCAAGACATTCCAACATACTTGGAATGTCCAAGTGCATGGATCGCTTTTCGGATTTTCAAAAATTCATTAAAAATATTCTTCAAGAGATATGCAAATATATTCAACGGATTCTTGTTCAGGGCATGCTTGACTATGACTGTGTACAACTTCAAGACATTCCAAGATACTTTTGGGGTCTTTTTTGACGAAAAAGTTAAGTCACTGCCTAAGTGCATGGATCACTTTCCTGATTTTCAAAAATTCATTAAAAATATTCCTTAAGCGATATGCAAATATTTTCAACGGATTCTTGTTCAGGGCGTCGTTGACTATGACTGAGTACAATTTCAAGACATTCCAACATACTTGGAATGTCCAAGTGCATGGATCAATTTCCTGATTTTCAAAAGTTCATTAAAAATATTCTTCAAGAGATATGCAAATATATTCCACGGATTCTTGTTCAGGGCATGCTTGACTATGACTGTGTACAATTTCAAGACATTCCAAGATACTTTTGGGGTCTTTTTTGACAAAAAAGTTAAGTCACTGCCTAAGTGCATGGATCGCTTTCCTGATTTTCAAAAATTCATTAAAAATATTCCTTAAGCGATATGCAAATATTTTCAACGGATTCTTGTTCAGGGCGTCGTTGACTATGACTGAGTACAATTTCAAGACATTCCAACATACTTGGAATGTCCAAGTGCATGGATCGCTTTCCTGATTTTCAAAAGTTCATTAAAAATATTCTTCAAGAGATATGCAAATATATTCAACGGATTCTTGTTCAGGGCATGCTTGACTATGACTGTGTACAATTTCCAGACATTCCAAGATACTTTTGGGGTCTTTTTTGAATAAAAAGTTAAGTCACTGCCTAAGTGCACAGACTTTCATCATTTTCAAAAATTCATTAAAAATATTCCTTAAGAGATATGCAAATATTTTCAATGGATTCTTGTTCAGGGCGTCGTTGACTATGACCGAGTACAATTTCAAGACATTCCAACATACTTGGAATGTCCAAGTGCATGGATCGCTTTCCGGATTTTCAAAAATTAATTAAAAATATTCTTCAAGAGATATGCAAATATATTCAACGGATTCTTGTTCAGGGCATGCTTGACCATGACTGTGTACAATTTCAAGACATTCCAAGATACTTTTGGGGTCTTTTTTGACGAAAAAGTTAAGTCACTGCCTAAGTGCATGAATCGCTTTCCTGATTTTCAGAAATTCTTTAAAAATATTCCTTAAACGATATGCAAATATTTTCAACGGATTCTTGTTCAGGGCGTCGTTGACTATGACTGAGTACAATTTCAAGACATTCCAACATACTTGGAATGTCCAAGTGCATGGATCGCTTTCCTGATTTTCAAAAGTTCATTAAAAATATTCTTCAAGAGATATGCAAATATATTCAACGGATTCTTGTTCAGGGCATGCTTGACTATGACTGTGTACAATTTCAAGACATTCCAAGATACTTTTGGGGTCTTTTTTGAATAAAAAGTTAAGTCACTTCCTAAGTGCACAGACTTTCCTCATTTTCAAAAATTCATTAAAAATATTCCTTAAGAGATATGCAAATATTTTCAATTGATTCTTGTTCAGGGCGTCGTTGACTATGACTGAGTACAATTTCAAGACATTCCAAGATACTTTTGGGGTCTTTTTTGAATAAAAAGTTAAGTCACTGCCTAAGTGCACAGACTTTCCTCATTTTCAAAAATTCATTTAAAATATTCTTCAAGAGATATGCAAATATATTCAACGGATTCTTGTTCAGGGCATGCTTGACTATGACTGTGTACAATTTCAAGACATTCCAAGATACTTTTGGGGTCTTTTTTGACAAAAAAGTTAAGTCACTGCCTAAGTGCATGGATCGCTTTCCTGATTTTCAAAAATTCATTAAAAATATTCCTTAAGCGATATGCAAATATTTTCAACGGATTCTTGTT
This sequence comes from Microchirus variegatus, assembly GCF_963457635.1. Lineage (NCBI taxonomy): Eukaryota > Metazoa > Chordata > Actinopteri > Pleuronectiformes > Soleidae > Microchirus > Microchirus variegatus. Next base: position 218,070 of record NW_028154684.1, on the reverse strand, counting down.
CAGGGCGTCGTTGACTATGACTGAGTACAATTTCAAGACATTCCAACATACTTGGAATGTCCAAGTGCATGGATCGCTTTCCTGATTTTCAAAAGTTCATTAAAAATATTCTTCAAGAGATATGCAAATATATTCAACGGATTCTTGTTCAGGGCATGCTTGACTATGACTGTGTACAATTTCAAGACATTCCAAGATACCTTTGGGGTCTTTTTTGGATAAAAAGTTAAGTCACTGCCTAAGTGCACAGACTTTCATCATTTTCAAAAATTCATTAAAAATATTCCTTAAGAGATATGCAAATATTTTCAATGGATTCTTGTTCAGGGCGTCGTTGACTATGACCGAGTACAATTTCAAGACATTCCAACATACTTGGAATGTCCAAGTGCATGGATCGCTTTCCGGATTTTCAAAAATTCATTAAAAATATTCTTCAAGAGATATGCAAATATATTCAACGGATTCTTGTTCAGGGCACTCTTGACTATGACTGTGTACAATTTCAAGACATTCCAAGATACTTTTGGGGTCTTTTTTGACGAAAAAGTTAAGTCACTGCCTAAGTGCATGGATCGTTTTCCTGATTTTCAGAAATTCTTTAAAAATATTCCTTAAACGATATGCAAATATTTTCAACGGATTCTTGTTCAGGGCGTCGTTGACTATGACTGAGTACAATTTCAAGACATTCCAACATACTTGGAATGTCCAAGTGCATGGATCGCTTTCCTGATTTTCAAAAGTTCATTAAAAATATTCTTCAAGAGATATGCAAATATATTCAACGGATTCTTGTTCAGGGCATGCTTGACTATGACTGTGTACAATTTCAAGACATTCCAAGATACTTTTGGGGTCTTTTTTGAATAAAAAGTTAAGTCACTGCCTAAGTGCACAGACTTTCCTCATTTTCAAAAATTCATTAAAAATATTCCTTAAGAGATATGCAAATATTTTCAATTGATTCTTGTTCAGGGCGTCGTTGACTATGACTGAGTACAATTACAAGACATTCCAACATACTTGGAATGTCCAAGTGCATGGATCGCTTTTCGGATTTTCAAAAATTCATTAAAAATATTCTTCAAGAGATATGCAAATATATTCAACGGATTCTTGTTCAGGGCATGCTTGACTATGACTGTGTACAATTTCAAGACATTCCAAGATACTTTTGGGGTCTTTTTTGACAAAAAAGTTAAGTCACTGCCTAAGTGCATGGATCGCTTTCCTGATTTTCAAAAATTCATTTAAAATATTCCTTAAGCGATATGCAAATATTTTCAACGGATTCTTGTTCAGGGCGTCGTTGACTATGACTGAGTACAATTTCAAGACATTCCAACATACTTGGAATGTCCAAGTGCATGGATCGCTTTCCTGATTTTCAAAAATTCATTAAAAATATTCCTTAAGCGATATGCAAATATTTTCAACGGATTCTTGTTCAGGTCGTCGTTGACTATGACTGAGTACAATTTCAAGACATTCCAACATACTTGGAATGTCCAAGTGCATGGATCGCTTTCCTGATTTTCAAAAGTTCATTAAAAATATTCTTCAAGAGATATGCAAATATATTCAACAGATTCTTGTTCAGGGCATGCTTGACTATGACTGTGTACAATTTCAAGACATTCCAAGATACTTTTGGGGTCTTTTTTGAATAAAAAGTTAAGTCACTGCCTAAGTGCACAGACTTTCCTCATTTTCAAAAATTCATTAAAAATATTTTCCTTAAGAGATATGCAAATATTTTCAATGGATTCTTGTTCAGGGCGTTGTTGACTATGACTGAGTACAATTTCAAGACATTCCAACATACTTGGAATGTCCAAGTGCATGGATCGCTTTCCGGATTTTCAAAAATTCATTAAAAGTATTCTTTAAGAGATATGCAAATATATTCAACGGATTCTTGTTCAGGGCATGCTTGACTATGACTGTGTACAATTTCAAGACATTCCAAGATACTTTTGGGGTCTTTTTTGACGAAAAAGTTAAGTCACTGCCTAAGTGCATGGATCGCTTTCCTGATTTTCAGAAATTCTTTAAAAATATTCCTTAAACGATATGCAAATATTTTCAACGGATTCTTGTTCAGGGCGTCGTTGACTATGACTGAGTACAATTACAAGACATTCCAACATACTTGGAATGTCCAAGTGCATGGATCGCTTTCCTGATTTTCAAAAGTTCATTAAAAATATTCTTCAAGAGAAATGCAAATATATTCAACGGATTCTTGTTCAGGGCATGCTTGACTATGACTGTGTACAATTTCAAGACATTCCAAGATACTTTTGGGATCTTTTTTGAATAAAAAGTTAAGTCACTGCCTAAGTGCACAGACTTTCCTCATTTTCAAAAATTCATTAAAAATATTCCTTAAGAGATATGCAAATATTTTCAATTTATTCTTGTTCAGGGCGTCGTTGACTATGACTGAGTACAATTTCAAGACATTCCAACATACTTGGAATGTCCAAGTGCATGGATCGCTTTTCGGATTTTCAAAAATTCATTAAAAATATTCTTCAAGAGATATGCAAATATATTCAACGGATTCTTGTTCAGGGAATGCTTGACTATGACTGTGTACAATTTCAAGACATTCCAAGATACTTTTGGGGTCTTTTTTGACGAAAAAGTTAAGTCACTGCCTACGTGCATGGATCGCTTTCCTGATTTTCAAAAATTCATTAAAAATATTCCTTAAGCGATATGCAAATATTTTCAACGGATTCTTGTTCAGGGCGTCGTTGACTATGACTGAGTACAATTTCAAGACATTCCAACATACTTGGAATGTCCAAGTGCATGGATCGCTTTCCTGATTTTCAAAAGTTCATTTAAAATATTCTTCAAGAGATATGCAAATATATTCAACGGATTCTTGTTCAGGGCATGCTTGACTATGACTGTGTACAATTTCAAGACATTCCAAGATACCTTTGGGGTCTTTTTTGAATAAAAAGTTAAGTCACTGCCTAAGTGCACAGACTTTCATCATTTTCAAAAATTCATTAAAAATATTCCTTAAGAGATATGCAAATATTTTCAATGGATTCTTGTTCAGGGCGTCGTTGACTATGACCGAGTACAATTTCAAGACATTCCAACATACTTGGAATGTCCAAGTGCATGGATCGCTTTCCGGATTTTCAAAAATTCATTAAAAATATTCTTCAAGAGATATGCAAATATATTCAACGGATTCTTGTTCAGGGCATGCTTGACTATGACTGTGTACAATTTCAAGACATTCCAAGATACTTTTGGGGTCTTTTTTGACGAAAAAGTTAAGTCACTGCCTAAGTGCATGGATCGCTTTCCTGATTTTCAGAAATTCTTTAAAAATATTCCTTAAACGATATGCAAATATTTTCAACGGATTCTTGTTCAGGGCGTCATTGACTATGACTGAGTACAATTTCAAGACATTCCAACATACTTGGAATGTCCAAGTGCATGGATCGCTTTCCTGATTTTCAAAAGTTCATTAAAAATATTCTTCAAGAGATATGCAAATATATTCAACGGATTCTTGTTCAGGGCATGCTTGACTATGACTGTGTACAATTTCAAGACATTCCAAGATACTTTTGGGGTCTTTTTTGAATAAAAAGTTAAGTCACTGCCTAAGTGCACAGACTTTCCTCATTTTCAAAAATTCATTAAAAATATTCCTTAAGAGATATGCAAATATTTTCAATTGATTCTTGTTCAGGGCGTCGTTGACTATGACTGAGTACAATTTCAAGACATTCCAACATACTTGGAATGTCCAAGTGCATGGATCGCTTTTCGGATTTTCAAAAATTCATTAAAAATATTCTTCAAGAGATATGCAAATATATTCAACGGATTCTTGTTCAGGGCATGCTTGACTATGACTGTGTACAATTTCAAGACATTCCAAGATACTTTTGGGGTCTTTTTTGACGAAAAAGTTAAGTCACTGCCTAAGTGCATGGATCGCTTTCCTGATTTTCAGAAATTCTTTAAAAATATTCCTTAAACGATATGCAAATATTTTCAACGGATTCTTGTTCAGGGCGTCGTTGACTATGACTGAGTACAATTTCAAGACATTCCAACATACTTGGAATGTCCAAGTGCATGGATCGCTTTCCTGATTTTCAAAAGTTCATTAAAAATATTCTTCAAGAGATATGCAAATATATTCAACGGATTCTTGTTCAGGGCATGCTTGACTATGACTGTGTACAATTTCAAGACATTCCAAGATACTTTTGGGGTCTTTTTTGAATAAAAAGTTAAGTCACTGCCTAAGTGCACAGACTTTCCTCATTTTCAAAAATTCATTAAAAATATTCCTTAAGAGATATGCAAATATTTTCAATTGATTCTTGTTCAGGGCGTCGTTGACTATGACTGAGTACAATTTCAAGACATTCCAACATACTTGGAATGTCCAAGTGCATGGATCGCTTTCCGGATTTTCAAAAATTCATTAAAAATATTCTTTAAGAGATATGCAAATATATTCAACGGATTCTTGTTCAGGGCATGCTTGACTATGACTGTGTACAATTTCAAGACATTCCAAGATACTTTTGGGGTCTTTTTTGACGAAAAAGTTAAGTCACTGCCTAAGTGCATGGATCGCTTTCCTGATTTTCAGAAATTCTTTAAAAATATTCCTTAAACGATATGCAAATATTTTCAACGGATTCTTGTTCAGGGCGTCGTTGACTATGACTGAGTACAATTTCAAGACATTCCAACATACTTGGAATGTCCAAGTGCATGGATCGCTTTCCTGATTTTCAAAAGTTCATTAAAAATATTCTTCAAGAGATATGCAAATATATTCAACGGATTCTTGTTCAGGGCATGCTTGACTATGACTGTGTACAATTTCAAGACATTCCAAGATACTTTTGGGGTCTTTTTTGACGAAAAAGTTAAGTCACTGCCTAAGTGCATGGATCGCTTTCCTGATTTTCAAAAATTCATTAAAAATATTCCTTAAGCGATATGCAAATATTTTCAACGGATTCTTGTTCAGGGCGTCGTTGACTATGACTGAGTACAATTTCAAGACATTCCAACATACTTGGAATGTCCAAGTGCATGGATCGCTTTCCTGATTTTCAAAAGTTCATTAAAAATATTCTTCAAGAGATATGCAAATATATTCAACGGATTCTTGTTCAGGGCATGCTTGACTATGACTGTGTACAATTTCAAGACATTCCAAGATACCTTTGGGGTCTTTTTTGGATAAAAAGTTAAGTCACTGCCTAAGTGCACAGACTTTCATCATTTTCAAAAATTCATTAAAAATATTCCTTAAGAGATATGCAAATATTTTCAATGGATTCTTGTTCAGGGCGTCGTTGACTATGACCGAGTACAATTTCAAGACATTCCAACATACTTGGAATGTCCAAGTGCATGGATCGCTTTCCGGATTTTCAAAAATTCATTAAAAATATTCTTCAAGAGATATGCAAATATATTCAACGGATTCTTGTTCAGGGCACTCTTGACTATGACTGTGTACAATTTCAAGACATTCCAAGATACTTTTGGGGTCTTTTTTGACGAAAAAGTTAAGTCACTGCCTAAGTGCATGGATCGTTTTCCTGATTTTCAGAAATTCTTTAAAAATATTCCTTAAACGATATGCAAATATTTTCAACGGATTCTTGTTCAGGGCGTCGTTGACTATGACTGAGTACAATTTCAAGACATTCCAACATACTTGGAATGTCCAAGTGCATGGATCGCTTTCCTGATTTTCAAAAGTTCATTAAAAATATTCTTCAAGAGATATGCAAATATATTCAACGGATTCTTGTTCAGGGCATGCTTGACTATGACTGTGTACAATTTCAAGACATTCCAAGATACTTTTGGGGTCTTTTTTGAATAAAAAGTTAAGTCACTGCCTAAGTGCACAGACTTTCCTCATTTTCAAAAATTCATTAAAAATATTCCTTAAGAGATATGCAAATATTTTCAATTGATTCTTGTTCAGGGCGTCGTTGACTATGACTGAGTACAATTACAAGACATTCCAACATACTTGGAATGTCCAAGTGCATGGATCGCTTTTCGGATTTTCAAAAATTCATTAAAAATATTCTCCAAGAGATATGCAAATATATTCAACGGATTCTTGTTCAGGGCATGCTTGACTATGACTGTGTACAATTTCAAGACATTCCAAGATACTTTTGGGGTCTTTTTTGACAAAAAAGTTAAGTCACTGCCTAAGTGCATGGATCGCTTTCCTGATTTTCAAAAATTCATTTAAAATATTCCTTAAGCGATATGCAAATATTTTCAACGGATTCTTGTTCAGGGCGTCGTTGACTATGACTGAGTACAATTTCAAGACATTCCAACATACTTGGAATGTCCAAGTGCATGGATCGCTTTCCTGATTTTCAAAAATTCATTAAAAATATTCCTTAAGCGATATGCAAATATTTTCAACGGATTCTTGTTCAGGGCGTCGTTGACTATGACTGAGTACAATTTCAAGACATTCCAACATACTTGGAATGTCCAAGTGCATGGATCGCTTTCCTGATTTTCAAAAGTTCATTAAAAATATTCTTCAAGAGATATGCAAATATATTCAACGGATTCTTGTTCAGGGCATGCTTGACTATGACTGTGTACAATTTCAAGACATTCCAAGATACTTTTGGGGTCTTTTTTGAATAAAAAGTTAAGTCACTGCCTAAGTGCACAGACTTTCCTCATTTTCAAAAATTCATTAAAAATATTCCTTAAGAGATATGCAAATATTTTCAATGGATTCTTGTTCAGGGCGTTGTTGACTATGACTGAGTACAATTTCAAGACATTCCAACATACTTGGAATGTCCAAGTGCATGGATCGCTTTCCGGATTTTCAAAAATTCATTAAAAGTATTCTTTAAGAGATATGCAAATATATTCAACGGATTCTTGTTCAGGGCATGCTTGACTATGACTGTGTACTATTTCAAGACATTCCAAGATACTTTTGGGGTCTTTTTTGACGAAAAAGTTAAGTCACTGCCTAAGTGCATGGATCACTTTCCTGATTTTCAGAAATTCTTTAAAAATATTCCTTAAACGATATGCAAATATTTTCAACGGATTCTTGTTCAGGGCGTCGTTGACTATGACTGAGTACAATTACAAGACATTCCAACATACTTGGAATGTCCAAGTGCATGGATCGCTTTCCTGATTTTCAAAAGTTCATTAAAAATATTCTTCAAGAGAAATGCAAATATATTCAACGGATTCTTGTTCAGGGCATGCTTGACTATGACTGTGTACAATTTCAAGACATTCCAAGATACTTTTGGGGTCTTTTTTGAATAAAAAGTTAAGTCACTGCCTAAGTGCACAGACTTTCCTCATTTTCAAAAATTCATTAAAAATATTCCTTAAGAGATATGCAAATATTTTCAATTGATTCTTGTTCAGGGCGTCGTTGACTATGACTGAGTACAATTTCAAGACATTTCAACATACTTGGAATGTCCAAGTGCATGGATCGCTTTTCGGATTTTCAAAAATTCATTAAAAATATTCTTCAAGAGATATGCAAATATATTCAACGGATTCTTGTTCAGGGCATGCTTGACTATGACTGTGTACAATTTCAAGACATTCCAAGATACTTTTGGGGTCTTTTTTGACAAAAAAGTTAAGTCACTGCCTAAGTGCATGGATCGCTTTCCTGATTTTCAAAAATTCATAAAAAATATTCCTTAAGCGATATGCAAATATTTTCAACGGATTCTTGTTCAGGGCGTCGTTGACTATGACTGAGTACAATTTCAAGACATTCCAACATACTTGGAATGTCCAAGTGCATGGATCGCTTTCCTGATTTTCAAAAATTCATTAAAAATATTCCTTAAGCGATATGCAAATATATTCAACGGATTCTTGTTCAGGGCATGCTTGACTATGACTGTGTACAATTTCAAGACATTCCAAGATACTTTTGGGGTCTTTTTTGACAAAAAAGTTAAGTCACTGCCTAAGTGCATGGATCGCTTTCCTGATTTTCAAAAATTCATTAGAAATATTCCTTAAGCGATATGCAAATATTTTCAACGGATTCTTGTTCAGGGCGTCGTTGACTATGACTGAGTACAATTTCAAGACATTCCAACATACTTGGAATGTCCAAGTGCATGGATCGCTTTTCGGATTTTCAAAAATTCATTAAAAATATTCTTCAAGAGATATGCAAATATATTCAAAGGATTCTTGTTCAGGGCATGCTTGACTATGACTGTGTACAATTTCAAGACATTCCAAGATACTTTTGGGGTCTTTTTTGAATAAAAAGTTAAGTCACTGCCTAAGTGCACAGACTTTCCTCATTTTCAAAAATTCATTAAAAATATTCCTTAAGAGATATGCAAATATTTTCAATTGATTCTTGTTCAGGGCGTCGTTGACTATGACTGAGTACAATTTCAAGACATTCCAACATACTTGGAATGTCCAAGTGCATGGATCGCTTTTCGGATTTTCAAAAATTCATTAAAAATATTCTTCAAGAGATATGCAAATATATTCAACGGATTCTTGTTCAGGGCATGCTTGACTATGACTGTGTACAATTTCAAGACATTCCAAGATACTTTTGGGGTCTTTTTTGACAAAAAAGTTAAGTCACTGCCTAAGTGCATGGATCGCTTTCCTGATTTTCAAAAATTCATAAAAAATATTCCTTAAGCGATATGCAAATATTTTCAACGGATTCTTGTTCAGGGCGTCGTTGACTATGACTGAGTACAATTTCAAGACATTCCAACATACTTGGAATGTCCAAGTGCATGGATCGCTTTCCTGATTTTCAAAAGTTCATTAAAAATATTCTTCAAGAGATATGCAAATATATTCAACGGATTCTTGTTCAGGGCATGCTTGACTATGACTGTGTACAATTTCAAGACATTCCAAGATACCTTTGGGGTCTTTTTTGAATAAAAAGTTAAGTCACTGCCTAAGTGCACAGACTTTCATTATTTTCAAAAATTCATTAAAAATATTCCTTAAGAGATATGCAAATATTTTCAATGGATTCTTGTTCAGGGCGTCGTTGACTATGACCGAGTACAATTTCAAGACATTCCAACATACTTGGAATGTCCAAGTGCTTGGATCGCTTTCCGGATTTTCAAAAATTCATTAAAAATATTCTTCAAGAGATATGCAAATATATTCAACGGATTCTTGTTCAGGGCATGCTTGACTATGACTGTGTACAATTTCAAGACATTCCAAGATACTTTTGGGGTCTTTTTTGACGAAAAAGTTAAGTCACTGCCTAAGTGCATGGATCGCTTTCCTGATTTTCAGAAATTCTTTAAAAATATTCCTTAAACGATATGCAAATATTTTCAACGGATTCTTGTTCAGGGCGTCGTTGACTATGACTGAGTACAATTTCAAGACATTCCAACATACTTGGAATGTCCAAGTGCATGGATCGCTTTCCTGATTTTCAAAAGTTCATTAAAAATATTCTTCAAGAGATATGCAAATATATTCAACGGATTCTTGTTCAGGGCATGCTTGACTATGACTGTGTACAATTTCAAGACATTCCAAGATACTTTTGGGGTCTTTTTTGAATAAAAAGTTAAGTCACTGCCTAAGTGCACAGACTTTCCTCATTTTCAAAAATTCATTAAAAATATTCCTTAAGAGATATGCAAATATTTTCAATTGATTCTTGTTCAGGGCGTCGTTGACTATGACTGAGTACAATTTCAAGACATTCCAACATACTTGGAATGTCCAAGTGCATGGATCGCTTTTCGGATTTTCAAAAATTCATTAAAAATATTCTTCAAGAGATATGCAAATATATTCAACGGATTCTTGTTCAGGGCATGCTTGACTATGACTGTGTACAATTTCAAGACATTCCAAGATACTTTTGGGGTCTTTTTTGACAAAAAAGTTAAGTCACTGCCTAAGTGCATGGATCGCTTTCCTGATTTTCAGAAATTCTTTAAAAATATTCCTTAAACGATATGCAAATATTTTCAACGGATTCTTGTTCAGGGCGTCGTTGACTATGACTGAGTACAATTTCAAGACATTCCAACATACTTGGAATGTCCAAGTGCATGGATCGCTTTCCTGATTTTCAAAAGTTCATTAAAAATATTCTTCAAGAGATATGCAAATATATTCAACGGATTCTTGTTCAGGGCATGCTTGACTATGACTGTGTACAATTTCAAGACATTCCAAGATACTTTTGGGGTCTTTTTTGAATAAAAAGTTAAGTCACTGCCTAAGTGCACAGACTTTCCTCATTTTCAAAAATTCATTAAAAATATTCCTTAAGAGATATGCAAATATTTTCAATGGATTCTTGTTCAGGGCGTCGTTGACTATGACCGAGTACAATTTCAAGACATTCCAACATACTTGGAATGTCCAAGTGCATGGATCGCTTTCCGGATTTTCAAAAATTCATTAAAAATATTCTTCAAGAGATATGCAAATATATTCAACGGATTCTTGTTCAGGGCATGCTTGACTATGACTGTGTACAATTTCAAGACATTCCAAGATACTTTTGGGGTCTTTTTTGACAAAAAAGTTAAGTCACTGCCTAAGTGCATGGATCGCTTTCCTGATTTTCAAAAATTCATAAAAAATATTCCTTAAGCGATATGCAAATATTTTCAACGGATTCTTGTTCAGGGCGTCGTTGACTATGACTGAGTACAATTTCAAGACATTCCAACATACTTGGAATGTCCAAGTGCATGGATCGCTTTCCTGATTTTCAAAAGTTCATTAAAAATATTCTTCAAGAGATATGCAAATATATTCAACGGATTCTTGTTCAGGGCATGCTTGACTATGACTGTGTACAATTTCAAGACATTCCAAGATACCTTTGGGGTCTTTTTTGAATAAAAAGTTAAGTCACTGCCTAAGTGCACAGACTTTCATTATTTTCAAAAATTCATTAAAAATATTCCTTAAGAGATATGCAAATATTTTCAATGGATTCTTGTTCAGGGCGTCGTTGACTATGACCGAGTACAATTTCAAGACATTCCAACATACTTGGAATGTCCAAGTGCTTGGATCGCTTTCCGGATTTTCAAAAATTCATTAAAAATATTCTTCAAGAGATATGCAAATATATTCAACGGATTCTTGTTCAGGGCATGCTTGACTATGACTGTGTACAATTTCAAGACATTCCAAGATACTTTTGGGGTCTTTTTTGACGAAAAAGTTAAGTCACTGCCTAAGTGCATGGATCGCTTTCCTGATTTTCAGAAATTCTTTAAAAATATTCCTTAAACGATATGCAAATATTTTCAACGGATTCTTGTTCAGGGCGTCGTTGACTATGACTGAGTACAATTTCAAGACATTCCAACATACTTGGAATGTCCAAGTGCATGGATCGCTTTCCTGATTTTCAAAAGTTCATTAAAAATATTCTTCAAGAGATATGCAAATATATTCAACGGATTCTTGTTCAGGGCATGCTTGACTATGACTGTGTACAATTTCAAGACATTCCAAGATACTTTTGGGGTCTTTTTTGAATAAAAAGTTAAGTCACTGCCTAAGTGCACAGACTTTCCTCATTTTCAAAAATTCATTAAAAATATTCCTTAAGAGATATGCAAATATTTTCAATTGATTCTTGTTCAGGGCGTCGTTGACTATGACTGAGTACAATTTCAAGACATTCCAACATACTTGGAATGTCCAAGTGCATGGATCGCTTTTCGGATTTTCAAAAATTCATTAAAAATATTCTTCAAGAGATATGCAAATATATTCAACGGATTCTTGTTCAGGGCATGCTTGACTATGACTGTGTACAATTTCAAGACATTCCAAGATACTTTTGGGGTCTTTTTTGACAAAAAAGTTAAGTCACTGCCTAAGTGCATGGATCGCTTTCCTGATTTTCAGAAATTCTTTAAAAATATTCCTTAAACGATATGCAAATATTTTCAACGGATTCTTGTTCAGGGCGTCGTTGACTATGACTGAGTACAATTTCAAGACATTCCAACATACTTGGAATGTCCAAGTGCATGGATCGCTTTCCTGATTTTCAAAAGTTCATTAAAAATATTCTTCAAGAGATATGCAAATATATTCAACGGATTCTTGTTCAGGGCATGCTTGACTATGACTGTGTACAATTTCAAGACATTCCAAGATACTTTTGGGGTCTTTTTTGAATAAAAAGTTAAGTCACTGCCTAAGTGCACAGACTTTCCTCATTTTCAAAAATTCATTAAAAATATTCCTTAAGAGATATGCAAATATTTTCAATGGATTCTTGTTCAGGGCGTCGTTGACTATGACCGAGTACAATTTCAAGACATTCCAACATACTTGGAATGTCCAAGTGCATGGATCGCTTTCCGGATTTTCAAAAATTCATTAAAAATATTCTTCAAGAGATATGCAAATATATTCAACGGATTCTTGTTCAGGGCATTCTTGACTATGACTGTGTACAATTTCAAGACATTCCAAGATACTTTTGGGGTCTTTTTTGACGAAAAAGTTAAGTCACTGCCTAAGTGCATGGATCGCTTTCCTGATTTTCAGAAATTCTTTAAAAATATTCCTTAAACGATATGCAAATATTTTCAACGGATTCTTGTTCAGGGCGTCGTTGACTATGACTGAGTACAATTTCAAGACATTCCAACATACTTGGAATGTCCAAGTGCATGGATCGCTTTCCTGATTTTCAAAAGTTCATTAAAAATATTCTTCAAGAGATATGCAAATATATTCAACGGATTCTTGTTCAGGGCATGCTTGACTATGACTGTGTACAATTTCAAGACATTCCAAGATACTTTTGGGGTCTTTTTTGACAAAAAAGTTAAGTCACTGCCTAAGTGCATGGATCGCTTTCCTGATTTTCAAAAATTCATTAAAAATATTCCTTAAGCGATATGCAAATATTTTCAACGGATTCTTGTTCAGGGCGTCGTTGACTATGACTGAGTACAATTTCAAGACATTCCAACATACTTGGAATGTCCAAGTGCATGGATCGCTTTTCGGATTTTCAAAAATTCATTATAAATATTCTTCAAGAGATATGCAAATATATTCAACGGATTCTTGTTCAGGGCATGCTTGACTATGACTGTGTACAATTTCAAGACATTCCAAGATACTTTTGGGGTCTTTTTTGACAAAAAAGTTAAGTCACTGCCTAAGTGCATGGATCGCTTTCCTGATTTTCAAAAATTCATAAAAAATATTCCTTAAGCGATATGCAAATATTTTCAACGGATTCTTGTTCAGGGCATGCTTGACTATGACTGTGTACAATTTCAAGACATTCCAATTTACTTTTGGGGTTTTTTTTGAAAAAAAAGTCAAGTCACTAAGTGCATCAGGGCAAATGGATCGTTTCCTTCGTCTCACCTGATATCCTGCTGTGTGATCCACGGTGTCCAAACGTTTGTTTCCAGCGACTGGACGACATGGATGAACTCCTGCAGCTTTAATTCTTTAAAAACAACCCAAAAACATCAAAAGTTAAGTCACTGCCTAAGTGCATGGATCGCTTTCCTGATTTTCAAAAATTCATTAAAAATATTCCTCAAGAGATATGCAAATATATTCAACGGATTCTTGTTCAGGGCATGCTTGACTATGACTGTGTACAATTTCAAGACATTCCAACATACTTGGAATGTCCAAGTGCATGGATCGCTTTCCTGATTTTCAAAAGTTCATTAAAAATATTCTTCAAGAGATATGCAAATATATTCAACGGATTCTTGTTCAGGGCATGCTTGACTATGACTGTGTACAATTTCAAGATATTCCAAGATACTTTTGGGGTCTTTTTTGAATAAAAAGTTAAGTCACTGCCTAAGTGCACAGACTTTCCTCATTTTCAAAAATTCATTAAAAATATTCCTTAAGAGATATGCAAATATTTTCAATTGATTCTTGTTCAGGGCGTCGTTGACTATGACTGAGTACAATTTCAAGACATTCCAACATACTTGGAATGTCCAAGTGCATGGATCGCTTTCTGGATTTTCAAAAATTCATTAAAAATATTCTTCAAGAGATATGCAAATATATTCAATGGATTCTTGTTCAGGGCATGCTTGACTATGACTGTGTACAATTTCAAGACATTCCAAGATACTTTTGGGGTCTTTTTTGACAAAAAAGTTAAGTCACTGCCTAAGTGCATGGATCGCTTTCCTGATTTTCAGAAATTCTTTAAAAATATTCCTTAAACGATATGCAAATATTTTCAACGGATTCTTGTTCAGGGCGTCGTTGACTATGACTGAGTACAATTTCAAGACATTCCAACATACTTGGAATGTCCAAGTGCATGGATCGCTTTCCTGATTTTCAAAAGTTCATTAAAAATATTCTTCAAGAGATATGCAAATATATTCAACGGATTCTTGTTCAGGGCATGCTTGACTATGACTGTGTACAATTTCAAGACATTCCAAGATACTTTTGGGGTCTTTTTTGAATAAAAAGTTAAGTCACTGCCTAAGTGCACAGACTTTCCTCATTTTCAAAAATTCATTAAAAATATTCCTTAAGAGATATGCAAATATTTTCAATGGATTCTTGTTCAGGGCGTCGTTGACTATGACCGAGTACAATTTCAAGACATTCCAACATACTTGGAATGTCCAAGTGCATGGATCGCTTTCCGGATTTTCAAAAATTCATTAAAAATATTCTTCAAGAGATATGCAAATATATTCAACGGATTCTTGTTCAGGGCATTCTTGACTATGACTGTGTACAATTTCAAGACATTCCAAGATACTTTTGGGGTCTTTTTTGACGAAAAAGTTAAGTCACTGCCTAAGTGCATGGATCGCTTTCCTGATTTTCAGAAATTCTTTAAAAATATTCCTTAAACGATATGCAAATATTTTCAACGGATTCTTGTTCAGGGCGTCGTTGACTATGACTGAGTACAATTTCAAGACATTCCAACATACTTGGAATGTCCAAGTGCATGGATCGCTTTCCTGATTTTCAAAAGTTCATTAAAAATATTCTTCAAGAGATATGCAAATATATTCAACGGATTCTTGTTCAGGGCATGCTTGACTATGACTGTGTACAATTTCAAGATATTCCAAGATACTTTTGGGGTCTTTTTTGAATAAAAAGTTAAGTCACTGCCTAAGTGCACAGACTTTCCTCATTTTCAAAAATTCATTAAAAATATTCCTTAAGAGATATGCAAATATTTTCAATTGATTCTTGTTCAGGGCGTCGTTGACTATGACTGAGTACAATTTCAAGACATTCCAACATACTTGGAATGTCCAAGTGCATGGATCGCTTTTCGGATTTTCAAAAATTCATTAAAAATATTCTTCAAGAGATATGCAAATATATTCAACGGATTCTTGTTCAGGGCATGCTTGACTATGACTGTGTACAATTTCAAGACATTCCAAGATACTTTTGGGGTCTTTTTTGACAAAAAAGTTAAGTCACTGCCTAAGTGCATGGATCGCTTTCCTGATTTTCAAAAATTCATAAAAAATATTCCTTAAGCGATATGCTAATATTTTCAACGGATTCTTGTTCAGGGCGCCGTTGACTATGACTGAGTACAATTTCAAGACATTCCAACATACTTGGAATGTCCAAGTGCATGGATCGCTTTCCTGATTTTCAAAAGTTCATTAAAAATATTCTTCAAGAGATATGCAAATATATTCAACGGATTCTTGTTCAGGGCATGCTTGACTATGACTGTGTACAATTTCAAGACATTCCAAGATACCTTTGGGGTCTTTTTTGAATAAAAAGTTAAGTCACTGCCGAAGTGCACAGACTTTCATCATTTTCAAAAATTCATTAAAAATATTCCTTAAGAGATATGCAAATATTTTCAATGGATTCTTGTTCAGGGCGTCGTTGACTATGACCGAGTACAATTTCAAGACATTCCAACATACTTGGAATGTCCAAGTGCATGGATCGCTTTCCGGATTTTCAAAAATTCATTAAAAATATTCTTCAAGAGATATGCAAATATATTCAACGGATTCTTGTTCAGGGCATGCTTGACTATGACTGTGTACAATTTCAAGACATTCCAAGATACTTTTGGGGTCTTTTTTGACGAAAAAGTTAAGTCACTGCCTAAGTGCATGGATCGCTTTCCTGATTTTCAGAAATTCTTTAAAAATATTCCTTAAACGATATGCAAATATATTCAACGGATTCTTGTTCAGGGCATTCTTGACTATGACTGTGTACAATTTCAAGACATTCCAAGATACTTTTGGGGTCTTTTTTGACGAAAAAGTTAAGTCACTGCCTAAGTGCATGGATCGCTTTCCTGATTTTCAGAAATTCTTTAAAAATATTCCTTAAACGATATGCAAATATTTTCAACGGATTCTTGTTCAGGGCGTCGTTGACTATGACTGAGTACAATTTCAAGACATTCCAACATACTTGGAATGTCCAAGTGCATGGATCGCTTTCCTGATTTTCAAAAGTTCATTAAAAATATTCTTCAAGAGATATGCAAATATATTCAACGGATTCTTGTTCAGGGCATGCTTGACTATGACTGTGTACAATTTCAAGATATTCCAAGATACTTTTGGGGTCTTTTTTGAATAAAAAGTTAAGTCACTGCCTAAGTGCACAGACTTTCCTCATTTTCAAAAATTCATTAAAAATATTCCTTAAGAGATATGCAAATATTTTCAATTGATTCTTGTTCAGGGCGTCGTTGACTATGACTGAGTACAATTTCAAGACATTCCAACATACTTGGAATGTCCAAGTGCATGGATCGCTTTTCGGATTTTCAAAAATTCATTAAAAATATTATTCAAGAGATATGCAAATATATTCAACATATTCTTGTTCAGGGCATGCTTGACTATGACTGTGTACAATTTCAAGACATTCCAAGATACTTTTGGGGTCTTTTTTGACAAAAAAGTTAAGTCACTGCCTAAGTGCATGGATCGCTTTCCTGATTTTCAAAAATTCATAAAAAATATTCCTTAAGCGATATGCTAATATTTTCAACGGATTCTTGTTCAGGGCGTCGTTGACTATGACTGAGTACAATTTCAAGACATTCCAACATACTTGGAATGTCCAAGTGCATGGATCGCTTTCCTGATTTTCAAAAGTTCATTAAAAATATTCTTCAAGAGATATGCAAATATATTCAACGGATTCTTGTTCAGGGCATGCTTGACTATGACTGTGTACAATTTCAAGACATTCCAAGATACCTTTGGGGTCTTTTTTGAATAAAAAGTTAAGTCACTGCCTCAGTGCACAGACTTTCATCATTTTCAAAAATTCATTAAAAATATTCCTTAAGAGATATGCAAATATTTTCAATGGATTCTTGTTCAGGGCGTCGTTGACTATGACCGAGTACAATTTCAAGACATTCCAACATACTTGGAATGTCCAAGTGCATGGATCGCTTTCCTGATTTTCAAAAGTTCATTAAAAATATTCTTCAAGAGATATGCAAATATATTCAACGGATTCTTGTTCAGGGCATGCTTGACTATGACTGTGTACAATTTCAAGACATTCCAAGATACCTTTGGGGTCTTTTTTGAATAAAAAGTTAAGTCACTGCCTAAGTGCACAGACTTTCATCATTTTCAAAAATTCATTAAAAATATTCCTTAAGAGATATGCAAATATTTTCAATGGATTCTTGTTCAGGGCGTCGTTGACTATGACTGAGTACAATTTCAAGACATTCCAACATACTTGGAATGTCCAAGTGCATGGATCGCTTTCTGGATTTTCAGAAATTCATTAAAAATATTCTTCAAGAGATATGCAAATATATTCAACGGATTCTTGTTCAGGGCATGCTTGACTATGACTGTGTACAATTTCAAGACATTCCAAGATACTTTTGGGGTCTTTTTTGACGAAAAAGTTAAGTCACTGCCTAAGTGCACAGACTTTCCTCATTTTCAAAAATTCATTAAAAATATTCCTTAAGAGATATGCAAATATTTTCAATTGATTCTTGTTCAGGGCGTCGTTGACTATGACTGAGTACAATTTCAAGACATTCCAACATACTTGGAATGTCCAAGTGCATGGATCGCTTTTCGGATTTTCAAAAATTCATTAAAAATATTATTCAAGAGATATGCAAATATATTCAACATATTCTTGTTCAGGGCATGCTTGACTATGACTGTGTACAATTTCAAGACATTCCAAGATACTTTTGGGGTCTTTTTTGACGAAAAAGTTAAGTCACTGCCTAAGTGCATGGATCGCTTTCCTGATTTTCAAAAATTCATTAAAAATATTCCTTAAGCGATATGCAAATATTTTCAACGGATTCTTGTTCAGGGCGTCGTTGACTATGACTGAGTACAATTTCAAGACATTCCAACATACTTGGAATGTCCAAGTGCATGGATCGCTTTCCTGATTTTCAAAAGTTCATTAAAAATATTCTTCAAGAGATATGCAAATATATTCAACGGATTCTTGTTCAGGGCATGCTTGACTATGACTGTGTACAATTTCAAGACATTCCAAGATACTTTTGGGGTCTTTTTTGACGAAAAAGTTAAGTCACTGCCTAAGTGCATGGATCGCTTTCCTGATTTTCAGAAATTCTTTAAAAATATTCCTTAAACGATATGCAAATATTTTCAACGGATTCTTGTTCAGGGCGTCGTTGACTATGACTGAGTACAATTTCAAGACATTCCAACATACTTGGAATGTCCAAGTGCATGGATCGCTTTCCTGATTTTCAAAAGTTCATTAAAAATATTCTTCAAGAGATATGCAAATATATTCAACGGATTCTTGTTCAGGGCATGCTTGACTATGACTGTGTACAATTTCAAGACATTCCAAGATACTTTTGGGGTCTTTTTTGAATGAAAAGTTAAGTCACTGGCTTAGTGCACAGACTTTCCTCATTTTCAAAAATTCATTAAAAATATTCCTTAAGAGATATGCAAATATTTTCAATTGATTCTTGTTCAGAGCGTCGTTGACTATGACTGAGTACAATTTCAAGACATTCCAACATACTTGGAATGTCCAAGTGCATGGATCGCTTTTCGGATTTTCAAAAATTAATTAAAAATATTCTTCAAGAGATATGCAAATATATTCAACGGATTCTTGTTCAGGGCATGCTTGACTATGACTGTGTACAATTTCAAGACATTCCAAGATACTTTTGGGGTCTTTTTTGACGAAAAAGTTAAGTCACTGCCTAAGTGCATGGATCGCTTTCCTGATTTTCAGAAATTCTTTAAAAATATTCCTTAAACGATATGCAAATATTTTCAACGGATTCTTGTTCAGGGCGTCGTTGACTATGACTGAGTACAATTTCAAGACATTCCAACATACTTGGAATGTCCAAGTGCATGGATCGCTTTCCTGATTTTCAAAAGTTCATTAAAAATATTCTTCAAGAGATATGCAAATATATTCAACGGATTCTTGTTCAGGGCATGCTTGAATATGACTGTGTACAATTTCAAGACATATCAAGATACTTTTGGGGTCTTTTTTGAATAAAAAGTTAAGTCACTGCCTAAGTGCACAGACTTTCCTCATTTTCAAAAATTCATTAAAAATATTCCTTAAGAGATATGCAAATATTTTCAATTGATTCTTGTTCAGGGCGTCGTTGACTATGACTGAGTACAATTTCAAGACATTCCAACATACTTGGAATGTCCAAGTGCATGGATCGCTTTTCGGATTTTCAAAAATTCATTAAAAATATTCTTCAAGAGATATGCAAATATATTCAACGGTTTCTTGTTCAGGGCATGCTTGACTATGACTGTGTACAATTTCAAGACATTCCAAGATACTTTTGGGGTCTTTTTTGACAAAAAAGTTAAGTCACTGCCTAAGTGCATGGATTGCTTTCCTGATTTTCAAAAATTCATTAAAAATATTCCTTAAGCGATATGCAAATATTTTCAACGGATTCTTGTTCAGGGCATCGTTGACTATGACTGAGTACAATTTCAAGACATTCCAACATACTTGGAATGTCCAAGTGCATGGATCGCTTTCCGGATTTTCAAAAATTCATTAAAAATATTCTTCAAGAGATATGCAAATATATTCAACGGATTCTTGTTCAGGGCATGCTTGACTATGACTGTGTACAATTTCAAGACATTCCAAGATACTTTTGGGGTTTTTTTTGAAAAAAAAGTCAAGTCACTAAGTGCATCAGGGCAAATGGATCGTTTCCTTCGTCTCACCTGATATCCTGCTGTGTGATCCACGGTGTCCAAACGTTTGTTTCCAGCGACTGGACGACATGGATGAACTCCTGCAGCTTTAATTCTTTAAAAACAACCCAAAAACATCAAAAGTTAAGTCACTGCCTAAGTGCATGGATCGCTTTCCCGATTTTCAAAAGTTCATTAAAAATATTCTTCAAGAGATATGCAAATATATTCAACGGATTCTTGTTCAGGGCATGCTTGACTATGACTGTGTACAATTTCAAGACATTCCAAGATACTTTTGGGGTCTTTTTTGAATAAAAAGTTAAGTCACTGCCTAAGTGCACAGACTTTCATCATTTTCAAAAATTCATTAAAAATATTCCTTAAGAGATATGCAAATATTTTCAATGGATTCTTGTTCAGGGCGTCGTTGACTATGACCGAGTACAATTTCAAGACATTCCAACATACTTGGAATGTCCAAGTGCATGGATCGCTTTCCGGATTTTCAAAAATTCATTAAAAATATTCTTCAAGAGATATGCAAATATATTCAACTGATTCTTGTTCAGGGCATTCTTGACTATGACTGTGTACAATTTCAAGACATTCCAAGATACTTTTGGGGTCTTTTTTGACGAAAAAGTTAAGTCACTGCCTAAGTGCATGGATCGCTTTCCTGATTTTCAGAAATTCTTTAAAAATATTCCTTAAACTATACGCAAATATTTTCAACGGATTCTTGTTCAGGGCGTCGTTGACTATGACTGAGTACAATTTCAAGACATTCCAACATACTTGGAATGTCCAAGTGCATGGATCGCTTTCCTGATTTTCAAAAGTTCATTAAAAATATTCTTCAAGAGATATGCAAATATATTCAACGGATTCTTGTTCAGGGCATGCTTGACTATGACTGTGTACAATTTCAAGACATTCCAAGATACTTTTGGGGTCTTTTTTGACAAAAAAGTTAAGTCACTGCCTAAGTGCATGGATCGCTTTCCTGATTTTCAAAAATTAATTAGAAATATTCCTTAAGCGATATGCAAATATTTTCAACGGATTCTTGTTCAGGGCGTCGTTGACTATGACTGAGTACAATTTCAAGACATTCCAACATACTTGGAATGTCCAAGTGCATGGATCGCTTTCCTGATTTTCAAAAGTTCATTAAAAATATTCTTCAAGAGATATGCAAATATATTCAACGGATTCTTGTTCAGGGCATGCTTGACTATGACTGTGTACAATTTCAAGACATTCCAAGATACCTTTGGGGTCTTTTTTGAATAAAAAGTTAAGTCACTGCCTCAGTGCACAGACTTTCATCATTTTCAAAAATTCATTAAAAATATTCCTTAAGAGATATGCAAATATTTTCAATGGATTCTTGTTCAGGGCGTCGTTGACTATGACCGAGTACAATTTCAAGACATTCCAACATACTTGGAATGTCCAAGTGCATGGATCGCTTTCCTGATTTTCAAAAGTTCATTAAAAATATTCTTCAAGAGATATGCAAATATATTCAACGGATTCTTGTTCAGGGCATGCTTGACTATGACTGTGTACAATTTCAAGACATTCCAAGATACTTTTGGGGTCTTTTTTGAATAAAAAGTTAAGTCACTGCCTAAGTGCACAGACTTTCCTCATTTTCAAAAATTCATTAAAAATATTCCTTAAGAGATATGCAAATATTTTCAATTGATTCTTGTTCAGGGCGTCGTTGACTATGACTGAGTACAATTTCAAGACATTCCAACATACTTGGAATGTCCAAGTGCATGGATCGCTTTTCGGATTTTCAAAAATTCATTAAAAATATTATTCAAGAGATATGCAAATATATTCAACATATTCTTGTTCAGGGCATGCTTGACTATGACTGTGTACAATTTCAAGACATTCCAAGATACTTTTGGGGTCTTTTTTGACGAAAAAGTTAAGTCACTGCCTAAGTGCATGGATCGCTTTCCTGATTTTCAAAAATTCATTAAAAATATTCCTTAAGCGATATGCAAATATTTTCAACGGATTCTTGTTCAGGGCGTCGTTGACTATGACTGAGTACAATTTCAAGACATTCCAACATACTTGGAATGTCCAAGTGCATGGATCGCTTTCCTGATTTTCAAAAGTTCATTAAAAATATTCTTCAAGAGATATGCAAATATATTCAACGGATTCTTGTTCAGGGCATGCTTGACTATGACTGTGTACAATTTCAAGACATTCCAAGATACTTTTGGGGTCTTTTTTGACGAAAAAGTTAAGTCACTGCCTAAGTGCATGGATCGCTTTCCTGATTTTCAGAAATTCTTTAAAAATATTCCTTAAACGATATGCAAATATTTTCAACGGATTCTTGTTCAGGGCGTCGTTGACTATGACTGAGTACAATTTCAAGACATTCCAACATACTTGGAATGTCCAAGTGCATGGATCGCTTTCCTGATTTTCAAAAGTTCATTAAAAATATTCTTCAAGAGATATGCAAATATATTCAACGGATTCTTGTTCAGGGCATGCTTGACTATGACTGTGTACAATTTCAAGACATTCCAAGATACTTTTGGGGTCTTTTTTGAATGAAAAGTTAAGTCACTGGCTTAGTGCACAGACTTTCCTCATTTTCAAAAATTCATTAAAAATATTCCTTAAGAGATATGCAAATATTTTCAATTGATTCTTGTTCAGAGCGTCGTTGACTATGACTGAGTACAATTTCAAGACATTCCAACATACTTGGAATGTCCAAGTGCATGGATCGCTTTTCGGATTTTCAAAAATTAATTAAAAATATTCTTCAAGAGATATGCAAATATATTCAACGGATTCTTGTTCAGGGCATGCTTGACTATGACTGTGTACAATTTCAAGACATTCCAAGATACTTTTGGGGTCTTTTTTGACGAAAAAGTTAAGTCACTGCCTGTGCATGGATCGCTTTCCTGATTTTCAGAAATTCTTTAAAAATATTCCTTAAACGATATGCAAATATTTTCAACGGATTCTTGTTCAGGGCGTCGTTGACTATGACTGAGTACAATTTCAAGACATTCCAACATACTTGGAATGTCCAAGTGCATGGATCGCTTTCCTGATTTTCAAAAGTTCATTAAAAATATTCTTCAAGAGATATGCAAATATATTCAACGGATTCTTGTTCAGGGCATGCTTGACTATGACTGTGTACAATTTCAAGACATATCAAGATACTTTTGGGGTCTTTTTTGAATAAAAAGTTAAGTCACTGCCTAAGTGCACAGACTTTCCTCATTTTCAAAAATTCATTAAAAATATTCTTCAAGAGATATGCAAATATATTCAACGGTTTCTTGTTCAGGGCATGCTTGACTATGACTGTGTACAATTTCAAGACATTCCAAGATACTTTTGGGGTCTTTTTTGACAAAAAAGTTAAGTCACTGCCTAAGTGCATGGATTGCTTTCCTGATTTTCAAAAATTCATTAAAAATATTCCTTAAGCGATATGCAAATATTTTCAACGGATTCTTGTTCAGGGCGTCGTTGACTATGACTGAGTACAATTTCAAGACATTCCAACATACTTGGAATGTCCAAGTGCATGGATCGCTTTCCGGATTTTCAAAAATTCATTAAAAATATTCTTCAAGAGATATGCAAATATATTCAACGGATTCTTGTTCAGGGCATGCTTGACTATGACTGTGTACAATTTCAAGACATTCCAAGATACTTTTGGGGTTTTTTTTGAAAAAAAAGTCAAGTCACTAAGTGCATCAGGGCAAATGGATCGTTCCCTTCGTCTCACCTGATATCCTGCTGTGTGATCCACGGTGTCCAAACGTTTGTTTCCAGCGACTGGACGACATGGATGAACTCCTGCAGCTTTAATTCTTTAAAAACAACCCAAAAACATCAAAAGTTAAGTCACTGCCTAAGTGCATGGATCGCTTTCCCGATTTTCAAAAGTTCATTAAAAATATTCTTCAAGAGATATGCAAATATATTCAATGGATTCTTGTTCAGGGCATGCTTGACTATGACTGTGTACAATTTCAAGACATTCCAAGATACTTTTGGGGTCTTTTTTGAATAAAAAGTTAAGTCACTGCCTAAGTGCACAGACTTTCATCATTTTCAAAAATTCATTAAAAATATTCCTTAAGAGATATGCAAATATTTTCAATTGATTCTTGTTCAGGGCGTCGTTGACTATGACTGAGTACAATTTCAAGACATTCCAACATACTTGGAATGTCCAAGTGCATGGATCGCTTTTCGGATTTTCAAAAATTCATTAAAAATATTCTTCAAGAGATATGCAAATATATTCAACGGATTCTTGTTCAGGGCATGCTTGACTATGACTGTGTACAATTTCAAGACATTCCAAGATACTTTTGGGGTCTTTTTTGACAAAAAAGTTAAGTCACTGCCTAAGTGCATGGATCGCTTTCCTGATTTTCAAAAATTCATTCAAAATATTCCTTAAGCGATATGCAAATATTTTCAACGGATTCTTGTTCAGGGCGTCGTTGACTATGACTGAGTACAATTTCAAGACATTCCAACATACTTGGAATGTCCAAGTGCATGGATCGCTTTCCCGATTTTCAAAAGTTCATTCAAAATATTCTTCAAGAGATATGCAAATATATTCAACGGATTCTTGTTCAGGGCATGCTTGACTATGACTGTGTACAATTTCAAGACATTCCAAGATACTTTTGGGGTCTTTTTTGAATAAAAAGTTAAGTCACTGCCTAAGTGCACAGACTTTCATCATTTTCAAAAATTCATTAAAAATATTCCTTAAGCGATATGCAAATATTTTCAACGGATTCTTGTTCAGGGCGTCGTTGACTATGACTGAGTACAATTTCAAGATATTCCAACATACTTGGAATGTCCAAGTGCATGGATCGCTTTCCTGATTTTCAAAAGTTCATTAAAAATATTCTTCAAGAGATATGCAAATATATTCAACGGATTCTTGTTCAGGGCATGCTTGACTATGACTGTGTACAATTTCAAGACATTCCAAGATACTTTTGGGGTCTTTTTTGACAAAAAAGTTAAGTCACTGCCTAAGTGCATGGATCGCTTTCCTGATTTTCAAAAATTCATTAAAAATATTCCTTAAGCTATATGCAAATATTTTCAACGGATTCTTGTTCAGGGCGTCGTTGACTATGACTGAGTACAATTTCAAGACATTCCAACATACTTGGAATGTCCAAGTGCATGGATCGCTTTCCTGATTTTCAAAAGTTCATTAAAAATATTCTTCAAGAGATATGCAAATATATTCAACGGATTCTTGTTCAGGGCATGCTTGACTATGACTGTGTACAATTTCAAGACATTCCAAGATACTTTTGGGGTCTTTTTTGAATAAAAAGTTAAGTCACTGCCTAAGTGCACAGACTTTCCTCATTTTCAAAAATTCATTAAAAATATTCCTTAAGAGATATGCAAATATTTTCAATTGATTCTTGTTCAGGGCGTCGTTGACTATGACTGAGTACAATTTCAAGACATTCCAACATACTTGGAATGTCCAAGTGCATGGATCGCTTTTCGGATTTTCAAAAATTCATTAAAAATATTCTTCAAGAGATATGCAAATATATTCAACGGATTCTTGTTCAGGGCATGCTTGACTATGACTGTGTACAATTTCAAGACATTCCAATTTACTTTTGGGGTTTTTTTTGAAAAAAAAGTCAAGTCACTAAGTGCATCAGGGCAAATGGATCGTTTCCTTCGTCTCACCTGATATCCTGCTGTGTGATCCACGGTGTCCAAACGTTTGTTTCCAGCGACTGGACGACATGGATGAACTCCTGCAGCTTTAATTCTTTAAAAACAACCCAAAAACATCAAAAGTTAAGTCACTGCCTAAGTGCATGGATCGCTTTCCTGATTTTCAAAAATTCATTAAAAATATTCCTCAAGAGATATGCAAATATATTCAACGGATTCTTGTTCAGGGCATGCTTGACTATGACTGTGTACAATTTCAAGACATTCCAAGATACTTTTGGGGTCTTTTTTGACGAAAAAGTTAAGTCACTGCCTAAGTGCATGGATCGCTTTCCTGATTTTCAAAAATTCATTAAAAATATTCCTTAAGCGATATGCAAATATTTTCAACGGATTCTTGTTCAGGGCGTCGTTGACTATGACTGAGTACAATTTCAAGACATTCCAACATACTTGGAATGTCCAAGTGCATGGATCGCTTTCCGGATTTTCAAAAATTCATTAAAAATATTCTTCAAGAGATATGCAAATATATTCAACGGATTCTTGTTCAGGGCATGCTTGACTATGACTGTGTACAATTTCAAGACATTCCAGGATACTTTTGGGGTCTTTTTTGAATAAAAAGTTAAGTCACTGCCTAAGTGCATGGATCGCTTTCCTGATTTTCAAAAAATCATTAAAAATATTCCTTAAGCGATATGCAAATATTTTCAACGGATTCTTGTTCAGGGCGTCGTTGACTATGACTGAGTACAATTTCAAAACATTCCAACATACTTGGAATGTCCAAGTGCATGGATCGCTTTCCTGATTTTCAAAAGTTCATTAAAAATATTCTTCAAGAGATATGCAAATATATTCAACGGATTCTTGTTCAGGGCATGCTTGACTATGACTGTGTACAATTTCAAGACATTCCAAGATACTTTTGGGGTCTTTTTTGAATAAAAAGTTAAGTCACTGCCTAAGTGCACAGACTTTCCTCATTTTCAAAAATTCATTAAAAATATTCCTTAAGAGATATGCAAATATTTTCAATTGATTCTTGTTCAGGGCGTCGTTGACTATGACTGAGTACAATTTAAAGACATTCCAACATACTTGGAATGTCCAAGTGCATGGATCGCTTTTCGGATTTTCAAAAATTCATTAAAAATATTCTTCAAGAGATATGCAAATATATTCAACGGATTCTTGTTCAGGGCATGCTTGACTATGACTGTGTACAATTTCAAGACATTCCAAGATACTTTTGGGGTCTTTTTTGACAAAAAAGTTAAGTCACTGCCTAAGTGCATGGATCGCTTTCCTGATTTTCAAAAATTCATTAAAAATATTCCTTAAGCGATATGCAAATATTTTCAACGGATTCTTGTTCAGGGCGTCGTTGACTATGACTGAGTACAATTTCAAGACATTCCAACATACTTGGAATGTCCAAGTGCATGGATCGCTTTCCTGATTTTCAAAAGTTCATTAAAAATATTCTTCAAGAGATATGCAAATATATTCAACGGATTCTTGTTCAGGGCATGCTTGACTATGACTGTGTACAATTTCAAGACATTCCAAGATACCTTTGGGGTCTTTTTTGGATAAAAAGTTAAGTCACTGCCTAAGTGCACAGACTTTCATCATTTTCAAAAATTCATTAAAAATATTCCTTAAGAGATATGCAAATATTTTCAATGGATTCTTGTTCAGGGCGTCGTTGACTATCACCGAGTACAATTTCAAGACATTCCAACATACTTGGAATGTCCAAGTGCATGGATCGCTTTTCGGATTTTCAAAAATTCATTAAAAATATTCTTCAAGAGATATGCAAATATATTCAACGGATTCTTGTTCAGGGCATGCTTGACTATGACTGTGTACAATTTCAAGACATTCCAAGATACTTTTGGGGTCTTTTTTGACGAAAAAGTTAAGTCACTGCCTAAGTGCATGGATCGCTTTCCTGATTTTCAGAAATTCTTTAAAAATATTCCTTAAACGATATGCAAATATTTTCAACGGATTCTTGTTCAGGGCGTCGTTGACTATGACTGAGTACAATTTCAAGACATTCCAACATACTTGGAATGTCCAAGTGCATGGATCGCTTTCCTGATTTTCAAAAGTTCATTAAAAATATTCTTCAAGAGATATGCAAATATATTCAACGGATTCTTGTCCAGGGCATGCTTGACTATGACTGTGTACAATTTCAAGACATTCCAGGATACTTT
Source organism: Microchirus variegatus (assembly GCF_963457635.1). Classification (NCBI taxonomy): domain Eukaryota; kingdom Metazoa; phylum Chordata; class Actinopteri; order Pleuronectiformes; family Soleidae; genus Microchirus; species Microchirus variegatus. The sequence continues at coordinate 189,803 of NW_028154684.1, read as the reverse complement.
TGGGGTCTTTTTTGAATAAAAAGTTAAGTCACTGCCTAAGTGCACAGACTTTCCTCATTTTCAAAAATTCATTAAAAATATTCCTTAAGAGATATGCAAATATTTTCAATTGATTCTTGTTCAGGGCGTCGTTGACTATGACTGAGTACAATTTCAAGACATTCCAACATACTTGGAATGTCCAAGTGCATGGATCGCTTTTCGGATTTTCAAAAATTCATTAAAAATATTCTTCAAGAGATATGCAAATATATTCAACGGATTCTTGTTCAGGGCATGCTTGACTATGACTGTGTACAATTTCAAGACATTCCAAGATACTTTTGGGGTCTTTTTTGACAAAAAAGTTAAGTCACTGCCTAAGTGCATGGATCGCTTTTCTGATTTTCAAAAATTCATTAAAAATATTCCTTAAGCGATATGCAAATATTTTCAAACGGATTCTTGTTCAGGGCGTCGTTGACTATGACTGAGTACAACTTCAAAACATTCCAACATACTTGGAATGTCCAAGTGCATGGATCGCTTTCCTGATTTTCAAAAGTTCATTAAAAATATTCTTCAAGAGATATGCAAATATATTCAACGGATTCTTGTTCAGGGCATGCTTGACTATGACTGTGTACAATTTCAAGACATTCCAAGATACTTTTGGGGTCTTTTTTGAATAAAAAGTTAAGTCACTGCCTAAGTGCACAGACTTTCCTCATTTTCAAAAATTCATTAAAAATATTCCTTAAGAGATATGCAAATATTTTCAATGGATTCTTGTTCAGGGCGTTGTTGACTATGACTGAGTACAATTTCAAGACATTCCAACATACTTGGAATGTCCAAGTGCATGGATCGCTTTCCGGATTTTCAAAAATTCATTAAAAATATTCTTCAAGAGATATGCAAATATATTCAACGGATTCTTGTTCAGGGCATGCTTGACTATGACTGTGTACAATTTCAAGACATTCCAAGATACTTTTGGGGTCTTTTTTGACGAAAAAGTTAAGTCACTGCCTAAGTGCATGGATCGCTTTCCTGATTTTCAGAAATTCTTTAAAAATATTCCTTAAACGATATGCAAATATTTTCAACGGATTCTTGTTCAGGGCGTCGTTGACTATGACTGAGTACAATTTCAAGACATTCCAACATACTTGGAATGTCCAAGTGCATGGATCGCTTTCCTGATTTTCAAAAGTTCATTAAAAATATTCTTCAAGAGATATGCAAATATATTCAACGGATTCTTGTTCAGGGCATGCTTGACTATGACTGTGTACAATTTCAAGACATTCCAAGATACTTTTGGGGTCTTTTTTGACGAAAAAGTTAAGTCACTGCCTAAGTGCATGGATCGCTTTCCTGATTTTCAGAAATTCTTTAAAAATATTCCTTAAACGATATGCAAATATTTTCAACGGATTCTTGTTCAGGGCGTCGTTGACTATGACTGAGTACAATTTCAAGACATTCCAACATACTTGGAATGTCCAAGTGCATGGATCGCTTTCCTGATTTTCAAAAGTTCATTAAAAATATTCTTCAAGAGATATGCAAATATATTCAACGGATTCTTGTCCAGGGCATGCTTGACTATGACTGTGTACAATTTCAAGACATTCCAGGATACTTTTGGGGTCTTTTTTGAATAAAAAGTTAAGTCACTGCCTAAGTGCACAGACTTTCCTCATTTTCAAAAATTCATTAAAAATATTCCTTAAGAGATATGCAAATATTTTCAATTGATTCTTGTTCAGGGCGTCGTTGACTATGACTGAGTACAATTTCAAGACATTCCAACATACTTGGAATGTCCAAGTGCATGGATCGCTTTTCGGATTTTCAAAAATTCATTAAAAATATTCTTCAAGAGATATGCAAATATATTCAACGGATTCTTGTTCAGGGCATGCTTGACTATGACTGTGTACAATTTCAAGACATTCCAAGATACTTTTGGGGTCTTTTTTGACAAAAAAGTTAAGTCACTGCCTAAGTGCATGGATCGCTTTTCTGATTTTCAAAAATTCATTAAAAATATTCCTTAAGCGATATGCAAATATTTTCAAACGGATTCTTGTTCAGGGCGTCGTTGACTATGACTGAGTACAACTTCAAAACATTCCAACATACTTGGAATGTCCAAGTGCATGGATCGCTTTCCTGATTTTCAAAAGTTCATTAAAAATATTCTTCAAGAGATATGCAAATATATTCAACGGATTCTTGTTCAGGGCATGCTTGACTATGACTGTGTACAATTTCAAGACATTCCAAGATACTTTTGGGGTCTTTTTTGAATAAAAAGTTAAGTCACTGCCTAAGTGCACAGACTTTCCTCATTTTCAAAAATTCATTAAAAATATTCCTTAAGAGATATGCAAATATTTTCAATGGATTCTTGTTCAGGGCGTTGTTGACTATGACTGAGTACAATTTCAAGACATTCCAACATACTTGGAATGTCCAAGTGCATGGATCGCTTTCCGGATTTTCAAAAATTCATTAAAAATATTCTTCAAGAGATATGCAAATATATTCAACGGATTCTTGTTCAGGGCATGCTTGACTATGACTGTGTACAATTTCAAGACATTCCAAGATACTTTTGGGGTCTTTTTTGACGAAAAAGTTAAGTCACTGCCTAAGTGCATGGATCGCTTTCCTGATTTTCAGAAATTCTTTAAAAATATTCCTTAAACGATATGCAAATATTTTCAACGGATTCTTGTTCAGGGCGTCGTTGACTATGACTGAGTACAATTTCAAGACATTCCAACATACTTGGAATGTCCAAGTGCATGGATCGCTTTCCTGATTTTCAAAAGTTCATTAAAAATATTCTTCAAGAGATATGCAAATATATTCAACGGATTCTTGTTCAGGGCATGCTTGACTATGACTGTGTACAATTTCAAGACATTCCAAGATACTTTTGGGGTCTTTTTTGAATAAAAAGTTAAGTCACTGCCTAAGTGCATGGATCGCTTTCCTGATTTTCAAAAATTCATTAAAAATATTCCTTAAGCGATATGCAAATATTTTCAAGGGATTCTTGTTCAGGGCGTCGTTGACTATGACTGAGTACAATTTCAAGACATTCCAACATACTTGGAATGTCCAAGTGCATGGATCGCTTTCCTGATTTTCAAAAGTTCATTAAAAATATTCTTCAAGAGATATGCAAATATATTCAACGGATTCTTGTTCAGGGCATGCTTGACTACGACTGTGTACAATTTCAAGACATTCCAAGATACCTTTGGGGTCTTTTTTGGATAAAAAGTTAAGTCACTGCCTAAGTGCACAGACTTTCATCATTTTCAAAAATTCATTAAAAATATTCCTTAAGAGATATGCAAATATTTTCAATGGATTCTTGTTCAGGGCGTCGTTGACTATGACGGAGTACAATTTCAAGACATTCCAACATACTTGGAATGTCCAAGTGCATGGATCGCTTTTCGGATTTTCAAAAATTCATTTAAAATATTCTTCAAGAGATATGCAAATATATTCAACGGATTCTTGTTCAGGGCATGCTTGACTATGACTGTGTACAATTTCAAGACATTCCAAGATACTTTTGGGGTCTTTTTTGACGAAAAAGTTAAGTCACTGCCTAAGTGCATGGATCGCTTTCCTGATTTTCAGAAATTCTTTAAAAATATTCCTTAAACGATATGCAAATATTTTCAACGGATTCTTGTTCAGGGCGTCGTTGACTATGACTGAGTACAATTTCAAGACATTCCAACATACTTGGAATTTCCAAGTGCATGGATCGCTTTCCTGATTTTCAAAAGTTCATTAAAAATATTCTTCAAGAGATATGCAAATATATTCAACGGATTCTTGTTCAGGGCATGCTTGACTATGACTGTGTACAATTTCAAGACATTCCAGGATACTTTTGGGGTCTTTTTTGAATAAAAAGTTAAGTCACTGCCTAAGTGCACAGACTTTCCTCATTTTCAAAAATTCATTAAAAATATTCCTTAAGAGATATGCAAATATTTTCAATTGATTCTTGTTCAGGGCGTCGTTGACTATGACTGAGTACAATTTCAAGACATTCCAACATACTTGGAATGTCCAAGTGCATGGATCGCTTTTCGGATTTTCAAAAATTCATTAAAAATATTCTTCAAGAGATATGCAAATATATTCAACGGATTCTTGTTCAGGGCATGCTTGACTATGACTGTGTACAATTTCAAGACATTCCAAGATACTTTTGGGGTCTTTTTTGACAAAAAAGTTAAGTCACTGCCTAAGTGCATGGATCGCTTTTCTGATTTTCAAAAATTCATTAAAAATATTCCTTAAGCGATATGCAAATATTTTCAACGGATTCTTGTTCAGGGCGTCGTTGACTATGACTGAGTACAATTTCAAAACATTCCAACATACTTGGAATGTCCAAGTGCATGGATCGCTTTCCTGATTTTCAAAAGTTCATTAAAAATATTCTTCAAGAGATATGCAAATATATTCAACGGATTCTTGTTCAGGGCATGCTTGACTATGACTGTGTACAATTTCAAGACATTCCAAGATACTTTTGGGGTCTTTTTTGAATAAAAGGTTAAGTCACTGCCTAAGTGCACAGACTTTCATCATTTTCAAAAATTCATTAAAAATATTCCTTAAGAGATATGCAAATATTTTCAATGGATTCTTGTTCAGGGCGTTGTTGACTATGACTGAGTACAATTTCAAGACATTCCAACATACTTGGAATGTCCAAGTGCATGGATCGCTTTCCGGATTTTCAAAAATTCATTAAAAATATTCTTCAAGAGATATGCAAATATATTCAACGGATTCTTGTTCAGGGCATGCTTGACTATGACTGTGTACAATTTCAAGACATTCCAAGATACTTTTGGGGTCTTTTTTGACGAAAAAGTTAAGTCACTGCCTAAGTGCATGGATCGCTTTCCTGATTTTCAGAAATTCTTTAAAAATATTCCTTAAACGATATGCAAATATTTTCAACGGATTCTTGTTCAGGGCGTCGTTGACTATGACTGAGTACAATTTCAAGACATTCCAACATACTTGGAATGTCCAAGTGCATGGATCGCTTTCCTGATTTTCAAAAGTTCATTAAAAATATTCTTCAAGAGATATGCAAATATATTCAACGGATTCTTGTTCAGGGCATGCTTGACTATGACTGTGTACAATTTCAAGACATTCCAAGATACTTTTGGGGTCTTTTTTGACAAAAAAGTTAAGTCACTGCCTAAGTGCATGGATCGCTTTCCTGATTTTCAAAAATTAATTAGAAATATTCCTTAAGCGATATGCAAATATTTTCAACGGATTCTTGTTCAGGGCGTCGTTGACTATGACTGAGTACAATTTCAAGACATTCCAACATACTTGGAATGTCCAAGTGCATGGATCGCTTTCCTGATTTTCAAAAGTTCATTAAAAATATTCTTCAAGAGATATGCAAATATATTCAACGGATTCTTGTTCAGGGCATGCTTGACTATGACTGTGTACAATTTCAAGACATTCCAAGATACTTTTGGGGTCTTTTTTGACGAAAAAGTTAAGTCACTGCCTAAGTGCATGGATCGCTTTCCTGATTTTCAGAAATTCTTTAAAAATATTCCTTAAACGATATGCAAATATTTTCAACGGATTCTTGTTCAGGGCGTCGTTGACTATGACTGAGTACAATTTCAAGACATTCCAACATACTTGGAATGTCCAAGTGCATGGATCGCTTTCCTGATTTTCAAAAGTTCATTAAAAATATTCTTCAAGAGATATGCAAATATATTCAACGGATTCTTGTTCAGGGCATGCTTGACTATGACTGTGTACAATTTCAAGACATTCCAAGATACTTTTGGGGTCTTTTTTGAATGAAAAGTTAAGTCACTGGCTTAGTGCACAGACTTTCCTCATTTTCAAAAATTCATTAAAAATATTCCTTAAGAGATATGCAAATATTTTCAATTGATTCTTGTTCAGAGCGTCGTTGACTATGACTGAGTACAATTTCAAGACATTCCAACATACTTGGAATGTCCAAGTGCATGGATCGCTTTTCGGATTTTCAAAAATTAATTAAAAATATTCTTCAAGAGATATGCAAATATATTCAACGGATTCTTGTTCAGGGCATGCTTGACTATGACTGTGTACAATTTCAAGACATTCCAAGATACTTTTGGGGTCTTTTTTGACGAAAAAGTTAAGTCACTGCCTAAGTGCATGGATCGCTTTCCTGATTTTCAGAAATTCTTTAAAAATATTCCTTAAACGATATGCAAATATTTTCAACGGATTCTTGTTCAGGGCGTCGTTGACTATGAATGAGTACAATTTCAAGACATTCCAACATACTTGGAATGTCCAAGTGCATGGATCGCTTTCCTGATTTTCAAAAGTTCATTAAAAATATTCTTCAAGAGATATGCAAATATATTCAACGGATTCTTGTTCAGGGCATGCTTGACTATGACTGTGTACAATTTCAAGACATATCAAGATACTTTTGGGGTCTTTTTTGAATAAAAAGTTAAGTCACTGCCTAAGTGCACAGACTTTCCTCATTTTCAAAAATTCATTAAAAATATTCTTCAAGAGATATGCAAATATATTCAACGGTTTCTTGTTCAGGGCATGCTTGACTATGACTGTGTACAATTTCAAGACATTCCAAGATACTTTTGGGGTCTTTTTTGACAAAAAAGTTAAGTCACTGCCTAAGTGCATGGATTGCTTTCCTGATTTTCAAAAATTCATTAAAAATATTCCTTAAGCGATATGCAAATATTTTCAACGGATTCTTGTTCAGGGCGTCGTTGACTATGACTGAGTACAATTTCAAGACATTCCAACATACTTGGAATGTCCAAGTGCATGGATCGCTTTCCGGATTTTCAAAAATTCATTAAAAATATTCTTCAAGAGATATGCAAATATATTCAACGGATTCTTGTTCAGGGCATGCTTGACTATGACTGTGTACAATTTCAAGACATTCCAAGATACTTTTGGGGTTTTTTTTGAAAAAAAAGTCAAGTCACTAAGTGCATCAGGGCAAATGGATCGTTTCCTTCGTCTCACCTGATATCCTGCTGTGTGATCCACGGTGTCCAAACGTTTGTTTCCAGCGACTGGACGACATGGATGAACTCCTGCAGCTTTAATTCTTTAAAAACAACCCAAAAACATCAAAAGTTAAGTCACTGCCTAAGTGCATGGATCGCTTTCCCGATTTTCAAAAGTTCATTAAAAATATTCTTCAAGAGATATGCAAATATATTCAACGGATTCTTGTTCAGGGCATGCTTGACTATGACTGTGTACAATTTCAAGACATTCCAAGATACTTTTGGGGTCTTTTTTGAATAAAAAGTTAAGTCACTGCCTAAGTGCACAGACTTTCATCATTTTCAAAAATTCATTAAAAATATTCCTTAAGAGATATGCAAATATTTTCAATTGATTCTTGTTCAGGGCGTCGTTGACTATGACTGAGTACAATTTCAAGACATTCCAACATACTTGGAATGTCCAAGTGCATGGATCGCTTTTCGGATTTTCAAAAATTCATTAAAAATATTCTTCAAGAGATATGCAAATATATTCAACGGATTCTTGTTCAGGGCATGCTTGACTATGACTGTGTACAATTTCAAGACATTCCAAGATACTTTTGGGGTCTTTTTTGACAAAAAAGTTAAGTCACTGCCTAAGTGCATGGATCGCTTTCCTGATTTTCAAAAATTCATTAAAAATATTCCTTAAGCGATATGCAAATATTTTCAACGGATTCTTGTTCAGGGCGTCGTTGACTATGACTGAGTACAATTTCAAGACATTCCAACATACTTGGAATGTCCAAGTGCATGGATCGCTTTCCCGATTTTCAAAAGTTCATTCAAAATATTCTTCAAGAGATATGCAAATATATTCAACGGATTCTTGTTCAGGGCATGCTTGACTATGACTGTGTACAATTTCAAGACATTCCAAGATACTTTTGGGGTCTTTTTTGAATAAAAAGTTAAGTCACTGCCTAAGTGCACAGACTTTCATCATTTTCAAAAATTCATTAAAAATATTCCTTAAGCGATATGCAAATATTTTCAACGGATTCTTGTTCAGGGCGTCGTTGACTATGACTGAGTACAATTTCAAGATATTCCAACATACTTGGAATGTCCAAGTGCATGGATCGCTTTCCTGATTTTCAAAAGTTCATTAAAAATATTCTTCAAGAGATATGCAAATATATTCAACGGATTCTTGTTCAGGGCATGCTTGACTATGACTGTGTACAATTTCAAGACATTCCAAGATACTTTTGGGGTCTTTTTTGACAAAAAAGTTAAGTCACTGCCTAAGTGCATGGATCGCTTTCCTGATTTTCAAAAATTCATTAAAAATATTCCTTAAGCTATATGCAAATATTTTCAACGGATTCTTGTTCAGGGCGTCGTTGACTATGACTGAGTACAATTTCAAGACATTCCAACATACTTGGAATGTCCAAGTGCATGGATCGCTTTCCTGATTTTCAAAAGTTCATTAAAAATATTCTTCAAGAGATATGCAAATATATTCAACGGATTCTTGTTCAGGGCATGCTTGACTATGACTGTGTACAATTTCAAGACATTCCAAGATACTTTTGGGGTCTTTTTTGAATAAAAAGTTAAGTCACTGCCTAAGTGCACAGACTTTCCTCATTTTCAAAAATTCATTAAAAATATTCCTTAAGAGATATGCAAATATTTTCAATTGATTCTTGTTCAGGGCGTCGTTGACTATGACTGAGTACAATTTCAAGACATTCCAACATACTTGGAATGTCCAAGTGCATGGATCGCTTTTCGGATTTTCAAAAATTCATTAAAAATATTCTTCAAGAGATATGCAAATATATTCAACGGATTCTTGTTCAGGGCATGCTTGACTATGACTGTGTACAATTTCAAGACATTCCAATTTACTTTTGGGGTTTTTTTTGAAAAAAAAGTCAAGTCACTAAGTGCATCAGGGCAAATGGATCGTTTCCTTCGTCTCACCTGATATCCTGCTGTGTGATCCACGGTGTCCAAACGTTTGTTTCCAGCGACTGGACGACATGGATGAACTCCTGCAGCTTTAATTCTTTAAAAACAACCCAAAAACATCAAAAGTTAAGTCACTGCCTAAGTGCATGGATCGCTTTCCTGATTTTCAAAAATTCATTAAAAATATTCCTCAAGAGATATGCAAATATATTCAACGGATTCTTGTTCAGGGCATGCTTGACTATGACTGTGTACAATTTCAAGACATTCCAAGATACTTTTGGGGTCTTTTTTGACGAAAAAGTTAAGTCACTGCCTAAGTGCATGGATCGCTTTCCTGATTTTCAAAAATTCATTAAAAATATTCCTTAAGCGATATGCAAATATTTTCAACGGATTCTTGTTCAGGGCGTCGTTGACTATGACTGAGTACAATTTCAAGACATTCCAACATACTTGGAATGTCCAAGTGCATGGATCGCTTTCCGGATTTTCAAAAATTCATTAAAAATATTCTTCAAGAGATATGCAAATATATTCAACGGATTCTTGTTCAGGGCATGCTTGACTATGACTGTGTACAATTTCAAGACATTCCAGGATACTTTTGGGGTCTTTTTTGAATAAAAAGTTAAGTCACTGCCTAAGTGCATGGATCGCTTTCCTGATTTTCAAAAATTCATTAAAAATATTCCTTAAGCGATATGCAAATATTTTCAACGGATTCTTGTTCAGGGCGTCGTTGACTATGACTGAGTACAATTTCAAAACATTCCAACATACTTGGAATGTCCAAGTGCATGGATCGCTTTCCTGATTTTCAAAAGTTCATTAAAAATATTCTTCAAGAGATATGCAAATATATTCAACGGATTCTTGTTCAGGGCATGCTTGACTATGACTGTGTACAATTTCAAGACATTCCAAGATACTTTTGGGGTCTTTTTTGAATAAAAAGTTAAGTCACTGCCTAAGTGCACAGACTTTCCTCATTTTCAAAAATTCATTAAAAATATTCCTTAAGAGATATGCAAATATTTTCAATTGATTCTTGTTCAGGGCGTCGTTGACTATGACTGAGTACAATTTAAAGACATTCCAACATACTTGGAATGTCCAAGTGCATGGATCGCTTTTCGGATTTTCAAAAATTCATTAAAAATATTCTTCAAGAGATATGCAAATATATTCAACGGATTCTTGTTCAGGGCATGCTTGACTATGACTGTGTACAATTTCAAGACATTCCAAGATACTTTTGGGGTCTTTTTTGACAAAAAAGTTAAGTCACTGCCTAAGTGCATGGATCGCTTTCCTGATTTTCAAAAATTCATTAAAAATATTCCTTAAGCGATATGCAAATATTTTCAACGGATTCTTGTTCAGGGCGTCGTTGACTATGACTGAGTACAATTTCAAGACATTCCAACATACTTGGAATGTCCAAGTGCATGGATCGCTTTCCTGATTTTCAAAAGTTCATTAAAAATATTCTTCAAGAGATATGCAAATATATTCAACGGATTCTTGTTCAGGGCATGATTGACTATGACTGTGTACAATTTCAAGACATTCCAAGATACCTTTGGGGTCTTTTTTGGATAAAAAGTTAAGTCACTGCCTAAGTGCACAGACTTTCATCATTTTCAAAAATTCATTAAAAATATTCCTTAAGAGATATGCAAATATTTTCAATGGATTCTTGTTCAGGGCGTCGTTGACTATCACCGAGTACAATTTCAAGACATTCCAACATACTTGGAATGTCCAAGTGCATGGATCGCTTTTCGGATTTTCAAAAATTCATTAAAAATATTCTTCAAGAGATATGCAAATATATTCAACGGATTCTTGTTCAGGGCATGCTTGACTATGACTGTGTACAATTTCAAGACATTCCAAGATACTTTTGGGGTCTTTTTTGACGAAAAAGTTAAGTCACTGCCTAAGTGCATGGATCGCTTTCCTGATTTTCAGAAATTCTTTAAAAATATTCCTTAAACGATATGCAAATATTTTCAACGGATTCTTGTTCAGGGCGTCGTTGACTATGACTGAGTACAATTTCAAGACATTCCAACATACTTGGAATGTCCAAGTGCATGGATCGCTTTCCTGATTTTCAAAAGTTCATTAAAAATATTCTTCAAGAGATATGCAAATATATTCAACGGATTCTTGTCCAGGGCATGCTTGACTATGACTGTGTACAATTTCAAGACATTCCAGGATACTTTTGGGGTCTTTTTTGAATAAAAAGTTAAGTCACTGCCTAAGTGCACAGACTTTCCTCATTTTCAAAAATTCATTAAAAATATTCCTTAAGAGATATGCAAATATTTTCAATTGATTCTTGTTCAGGGCGTCGTTGACTATGACTGAGTACAATTTCAAGACATTCCAACATACTTGGAATGTCCAAGTGCATGGATCGCTTTTCGGATTTTCAAAAATTCATTAAAAATATTCTTCAAGAGATATGCAAATATATTCAACGGATTCTTGTTCAGGGCATGCTTGACTATGACTGTGTACAATTTCAAGACATTCCAAGATACTTTTGGGGTCTTTTTTGACAAAAAAGTTAAGTCACTGCCTAAGTGCATGGATCGCTTTTCTGATTTTCAAAAATTCATTAAAAATATTCATTAAGCGATATGCAAATATTTTCAAACGGATTCTTGTTCAGGGCGTCGTTGACTATGACTGAGTACAACTTCAAAACATTCCAACATACTTGGAATGTCCAAGTGCATGGATCGCTTTCCTGATTTTCAAAAGTTCATTAAAAATATTCTTCAAGAGATATGCAAATATATTCAACGGATTCTTGTTCAGGGCATGCTTGACTATGACTGTGTACAATTTCAAGACATTCCAAGATACTTTTGGGGTCTTTTTTGAATAAAAAGTTAAGTCACTGCCTAAGTGCACAGACTTTCCTCATTTTCAAAAATTCATTAAAAATATTCCTTAAGAGATATGCAAATATTTTCAATGGATTCTTGTTCAGGGCGTTGTTGACTATGACTGAGTACAATTTCAAGACATTCCAACATACTTGGAATGTCCAAGTGCATGGATCGCTTTCCGGATTTTCAAAAATTCATTAAAAATATTCTTCAAGAGATATGCAAATATATTCAACGGATTCTTGTTCAGGGCATGCTTGACTATGACTGTGTACAATTTCAAGACATTCCAAGATACTTTTGGGGTCTTTTTTGACGAAAAAGTTAAGTCACTGCCTAAGTGCATGGATCGCTTTCCTGATTTTCAGAAATTCTTTAAAAATATTCCTTAAACGATATGCAAATATTTTCAACGGATTCTTGTTCAGGGCGTCGTTGACTATGACTGAGTACAATTTCAAGACATTCCAACATACTTGGAATGTCCAAGTGCATGGATCGCTTTCCTGATTTTCAAAAGTTCATTAAAAATATTCTTCAAGAGATATGCAAATATATTCAATGGATTCTTGTTCAGGGCATGCTTGACTATGACTGTGTACAATTTCAAGACATTCCAAGATACTTTTGGGGTCTTTTTTGACGAAAAAGTTAAGTCACTGCCTAAGTGCATGGATCGCTTTCCTGATTTTCAGAAATTCTTTAAAAATATTCCTTAAACGATATGCAAATATTTTCAACGGATTCTTGTTCAGGGCGTCGTTGACTATGACTGAGTACAATTTCAAGACATTCCAACATACTTGGAATGTCCAAGTGCATGGATCGCTTTCCTGATTTTCAAAAGTTCATTAAAAATATTCTTCAAGAGATATGCAAATATATTCAACGGATTCTTGTCCAGGGCATGCTTGACTATGACTGTGTACAATTTCAAGACATTCCAGGATACTTTTGGGGTCTTTTTTGAATAAAAAGTTAAGTCACTGCCTAAGTGCACAGACTTTCCTCATTTTCAAAAATTCATTAAAAATATTCCTTAAGAGATATGCAAATATTTTCAATTGATTCTTGTTCAGGGCGTCGTTGACTATGACTGAGTACAATTTCAAGACATTCCAACATACTTGGAATGTCCAAGTGCATGGATCGCTTTTCGGATTTTCAAAAATTCATTAAAAATATTCTTCAAGAGATATGCAAATATATTCAACGGATTCTTGTTCAGGGCATGCTTGACTATGACTGTGTACAATTTCAAGACATTCCAAGATACTTTTGGGGTCTTTTTTGACAAAAAAGTTAAGTCACTGCCTAAGTGCATGGATCGCTTTTCTGATTTTCAAAAATTCATTAAAAATATTCCTTAAGCGATATGCAAATATTTTCAAACGGATTCTTGTTCAGGGCGTCGTTGACTATGACTGAGTACAACTTCAAAACATTCCAACATACTTGGAATGTCCAAGTGCATGGATCGCTTTCCTGATTTTCAAAAGTTCATTAAAAATATTCTTCAAGAGATATGCAAATATATTCAACGGATTCTTGTTCAGGGCATGCTTGACTATGACTGTGTACAATTTCAAGACATTCCAAGATACTTTTGGGGTCTTTTTTGAATAAAAAGTTAAGTCACTGCCTAAGTGCACAGACTTTCCTCATTTTCAAAAATTCATTAAAAATATTCCTTAAGAGATATGCAAATATTTTCAATGGATTCTTGTTCAGGGCGTTGTTGACTATGACTGAGTACAATTTCAAGACATTCCAACATACTTGGAATGTCCAAGTGCATGGATCGCTTTCCGGATTTTCAAAAATTCATTAAAAATATTCTTCAAGAGATATGCAAATATATTCAACGGATTCTTGTTCAGGGCATGCTTGACTATGACTGTGTACAATTTCAAGACATTCCAAGATACTTTTGGGGTCTTTTTTGACGAAAAAGTTAAGTCACTGCCTAAGTGCATGGATCGCTTTCCTGATTTTCAGAAATTCTTTAAAAATATTCCTTAAACGATATGCAAATATTTTCAACGGATTCTTGTTCAGGGCGTCGTTGACTATGACTGAGTACAATTTCAAGACATTCCAACATACTTGGAATGTCCAAGTGCATGGATCGCTTTCCTGATTTTCAAAAGTTCATTAAAAATATTCTTCAAGAGATATGCAAATATATTCAACGGATTCTTGTTCAGGGCATGCTTGACTATGACTGTGTACAATTTCAAGACATTCCAAGATACTTTTGGGGTCTTTTTTGAATAAAAAGTTAAGTCACTGCCTAAGTGCACAGACTTTCCTCATTTTCAAAAATTCATTAAAAATATTCCTTAAGAGATATGCAAATATTTTCAATTGATTCTTGTTCAGGGTGTCGTTGACTATGACTGAGTACAATTTCAAGACATTCCAACATACTTGGAATGTCCAAGTGCATGGATCGCTTTTCGGATTTTCAAAAATTCATTAAAAATATTCTTCAAGAGATATGCAAATATATTCAACGGATTCTTGTTCAGGGCATGCTTGACTATGACTGTGTACAATTTCAAGACATTCCAAGATACTTTTGGGGTCTTTTTTGACAAAAAAGTTAAGTCACTGCCTAAGTGCATGGATCGCTTTCCTGATTTTCAAAAATTCATTAAAAATATTCCTTAAGCGATATGCAAATATTTTCAACGGATTCTTGTTCAGGGCGTCGTTGACTATGACTGAGTACAATTTCAAGACATTCCAACATACTTGGAATGTCCAAGTGCATGGATCGCTTTCCTGATTTTCAAAAGTTCATTAAAAATATTCTTCAAGAGATATGCAAATATATTCAACGGATTCTTGTTCAGGGCATGCTTGACTATGACTGTGTACAATTTCAAGACATTCCAAGATACCTTTGGGGTCTTTTTTGAATAAAAAGTTAAGTCACTGCCTAAGTGCACAGACTTTCATCATTTTCAAAAATTCATTAAAAATATTCCTAAAGCGATATGCAAATATTTTCAATGGATTCTTGTTCAGGGCGTCGTTGACTATGACCGAGTACAATTTCAAGACATTCCAACATACTTGGAATGTCCAAGTGCATGGATCGCTTTCCGGATTTTCAAAAATTCATTAAAAATATTCTTCAAGAGATATGCAAATATATTCAACGGATTCTTGTTCAGGGCATGCTTGACTATGACTGTGTACAATTTCAAGACATTCCAAGATACTTTTGGGGTCTTTTTTGAAGAAAAAGTTAAGTCACTGCCTAAGTGCATGGATCGCTTTCCTGATTTTCAGAAATTCTTTAAAAATATTCCTTAAACGATATGCAAATATTTGCAACGGATTCTTGTTCAGGGCGTCGTTGACTATGACTGAGTACAATTTCAAGACATTCCAACATACTTGGAATGTCCAAGTGCATGGATCGCTTTCCTGATTTTCAAAAGTTCATTAAAAATATTCTTCAAGAGATATGCAAATATATTCAACGGATTCTTGTTCAGGGCATGCTTGACTATGACTGTGTACAATTTCAAGACATTCCAAGATACTTTTGGGGTCTTTTTTGAATAAAAAGTTAAGTCACTGCCTAAGTGCACAGACTTTCCTCATTTTCAAAAATTCATTAAAAATATTCCTTAAGAGATATGCAAATATTTTCAATTGATTCTTGTTCAGGGCGTTGTTGACTATGACTGAGTACAATTTCAAGACATTCCAACATACTTGGAATGTCCAAGTGCATGGATCGCTTTTCGGATTTTCAAAAATTCATTAAAAATATTCTTCAAGAGATATGCAAATATATTCAACGGATTCTTGTTCAGGGCATGCTTGACTATGACTGTGTACAATTTCAAGACATTCCAAGATACTTTTGGGGTCTTTTTTGACAAAAAAGTTAAGTCACTGCCTAAGTGCATGGATCGCTTTCCTGATTTTCAAAAATTCATTAAAAATATTCCTTAAGCGATATGCAAATATTTTCAACGGATTCTTGTTCAGGGCGTCGTTGACTATGACTGAGTACAATTTCAAGACATTCCAACATACTTGGAATGTCCAAGTGCATGGATCGCTTTCCTGATTTTCAAAAGTTCATTAAAAATATTCTTCAAGAGATATGCAAATATATTCAACGGATTCTTGTTCAGGGCATGCTTGACTATGACTGTGTACAATTTCAAGACATTCCAAGATACTTTTGGGGTCTTTTTTGAATAAAAAGTTAAGTCACTGCCTAAGTGCACAGACTTTCCTCATTTTCAAAAATTCATTAAAAATATTCCTTAAGAGATATGCAAATATTTTCAATTGATTCTTGTTCAGGGCGTTGTTGACTATGACTGAGTACAATTTCAAGACATTCCAACATACTTGGAATGTCCAAGTGCATGGATCGCTTTTCGGATTTTCAAAAATTCATTAAAAATATTCTTCAAGAGATATGCAAATATATTCAACGGATTCTTGTTCAGGGCATGCTTGACTATGACTGTGTACAATTTCAAGACATTCCAAGATACTTTTGGGGTCTTTTTTGACAAAAAAGTTAAGTCACTGCCTAAGTGCATGGATCGCTTTCCTGATTTTCAAAAATTCATTAAAAATATTCCTTAAGCGATATGCAAATATTTTCAATTGATTCTTGTTCAGGGCGTCGTTGACTATGACTGAGTACAATTTCAAGACATTCCAACATACTTGGAATGTCCAAGTGCATGGATCGCTTTTCGGATTTTCAAAAATTCATTAAAAATATTCTTCAAGAGATATGCAAATATATTCAACGGATTCTTGTTCAGGGCATGCTTGACTATGACTGTGTACAATTTCAAGACATTCCAAGATACTTTTGGGGTCTTTTTTGACGAAAAAGTTAAGTCACTGCCTAAGTGCATGGATCGCTTTCCTGATTTTCAAAAATTCATTAAAAATATTCCTTAAGCGATATGCAAATATTTTCAACGGATTCTTGTTCAGGGCGTCGTTGACTATGACTGAGTACAATTTCAAGACATTCCAACATACTTGGAATGTCCAAGTGCATGGATCGCTTTCCTGATTTTCAAAAGTTCATTAAAAATATTCTTCAAGAGATATGCAAATATATTCAACGGATTCTTGTTCAGGGCATGCTTGACTATGACTGTGTACAATTTCAAGACATTCCAAGATACCTTTGGGGTCTTTTTTGAATAAAAAGTTAAGTCACTGCCTAAGTGCACAGACTTTCATCATTTTCAAAAATTCATTAAAAATATTCCTTAAGCGATATGCAAATATTTTCAATGGATTCTTGTTCAGGGCGTCGTTGACTATGACCGAGTACAATTTCAAGACATTCCAACATACTTGGAATGTCCAAGTGCATGGATCGCTTTCCGGATTTTCAAAAATTCATTAAAAATATTCTTCAAGAGATATGCAAATATATTCAACGGATTCTTGTTCAGGGCATGCTTGACTATGACTGTGTACAATTTCAAGACATTCCAAGATACTTTTGGGGTCTTTTTTGAAGAAAAAGTTAAGTCACTGCCTAAGTGCATGGATCGCTTTCCTGATTTTCAGAAATTCTTTAAAAATATTCCTTAAACGATATGCAAATATTTGCAACGGATTCTTGTTCAGGGCGTCGTTGACTATGACTGAGTACAATTTCAAGACATTCCAACATTCTTGGAATGTCCAAGTGCATGGATCGCTTTCCTGATTTTCAAAAGTTCATTAAAAATATTCTTCAAGAGATATGCAAATATATTCAACGGATTCTTGTTCAGGGCATGCTTGACTATGACTGTGTACAATTTCAAGACATTCCAAGATACTTTTGGGGTCTTTTTTGAATAAAAAGTTAAGTCACTGCCTAAGTGCACAGACTTTCCTCATTTTCAAAAATTCATTAAAAATATTCCTTAAGAGATATGCAAATATTTTCAATTGATTCTTGTTCAGGGCGTCGTTGACTATGACTGAGTACAATTTCAAGACATTCCAACATACTTGGAATGTCCAAGTGCATGGATCGCTTTTCGGATTTTCAAAAATTCATTAAAAATATTCTTCAAGAGATATGCAAATATATTCAACGGATTCTTGTTCAGGGCATGCTTGACTATGACTGTGTACAATTTCAAGACATTCCAAGATACTTTTGGGGTCTTTTTTGACAAAAAAGTTAAGTCACTGCCTAAGTGCATGGATCGCTTTCCTGATTTTCAAAAATTCATTAAAAATATTCCTTAAGCGATATGCAAATATTTTCAACGGATTCTTGTTCAGGGCGTCGTTGACTATGACTGAGTACAATTTCAAGACATTCCAACATACTTGGAATGTCCAAGTGCATGGATCGCTTTCCTGATTTTCAAAAGTTCATTAAAAATATTCTTCAAGAGATATGCAAATATATTCAACGGATTCTTGTTCAGGGCATGCTTGACTATGACTGTGTACAATTTCAAGACATTCCAAGATACTTTTGGGGTCTTTTTTGACGAAAAAGTTAAGTCACTGCCTAAGTGCACAGACTTTCCTCATTTTCAAAAATTCATTAAAAATATTCCTTAAGAGATATGCAAATATTTTCAATTGATTCTTGTTCAGGGCGTCGTTGACTATGACTGAGTACAATTTCAAGACATTCCAACATACTTGGAATGTCCAAGTGCATGGATCGCTTTTCGGATTTTCAAAAATTCATTAAAAATATTCTTCAAGAGATATGCAAATATATTCAACGGATTCTTGTTCAGGGCATGCTTGACTATGACTGTGTACAATTTCAAGACATTCCAAGATACTTTTGGGGTCTTTTTTGACGAAAAAGTTAAGTCACTGCCTAAGTGCATGGATCGCTTTCCTGATTTTCAAAAATTCATTAAAAATATTCCTTAAGCGATATGCAAATATTTTCAACGGATTCTTGTTCAGGGCGTCGTTGACTATGACTGAGTACAATTTCAAGACATTCCAACATACTTGGAATGTCCAAGTGCATGGATCGCTTTCCTGATTTTCAAAAGTTCATTAAAAATATTCTTCAAGAGATATGCAAATATATTCAACGGATTCTTGTTCAGGGCATGCTTGACTATGACTGTGTACAATTTCAAGACATTCCAAGATACTTTTGGGGTCTTTTTTGAATAAAAGTTAAGTCACTGCCTAAGTGCACAGACTTTCCTCATTTTCAAAAATTCATTAAAAATATTCCTTAAGAGATATGCAAATATTTTCAATGGATTCTTGTTCAGGGCGTTGTTGACTATGACTGAGTACAATTTCAAGACATTCCAACATACTTGGAATGTCCAAGTGCATGGATCGCTTTCCGGATTTTCAAAAATTCATTAAAAATATTCTTCAAGAGATATGCAAATATATTCAACGGATTCTTGTTCAGGGCATGCTTGACTATGACTGTGTACAATTTCAAGACATTCCAAGATACTTTTGGGGTCTTTTTTGACGAAAAAGTTAAGTCACTGCCTAAGTGCATGGATCGCTTTCCTGATTTTCAGAAATTCTTTAAAAATATTCCTTAAACGATATGCAAATATTTTCAACGGATTCTTGTTCAGGGCGTCGTTGACTATGACTGAGTACAATTTCAAGACATTCCAACATACTTGGAATGTCCAAGTGCATGGATCGCTATCCTGATTTTCAAAAGTTCATTAAAAATATTCTTCAAGAGATATGCAAATATATTCAACGGATTCTTGTTCAGGGCATGCTTGACTATGACTGTGTACAATTTCAAGACATTCCAAGATACTTTTGGGGTCTTTTTTGAATAAAAAGTTAAGTCACTGCCTAAGTGCACAGACTTTCATCATTTTCAAAAATTCATTAAAAATATTCCTTAAGAGATATGCAAATATTTTCAATTGATTCTTGTTCAGGGCGTCGTTGACTATGACTGAGTACAATTTCAAGACATTCCAACATACTTGGAATGTCCAAGTGCATGGATCGCTTTTCGGATTTTCAAAAATTCATTAAAAATATTCTTCAAGAG
The DNA here is from genome assembly GCF_963457635.1 of Microchirus variegatus. Classification (NCBI taxonomy): domain Eukaryota; kingdom Metazoa; phylum Chordata; class Actinopteri; order Pleuronectiformes; family Soleidae; genus Microchirus; species Microchirus variegatus. The sequence goes on along the minus strand of NW_028154684.1, from coordinate 169,812 downwards.
ATATGCAAATATATTCAACGGATTCTTGTTCAGGGCATGCTTGACTATGACTGTGTACAATTTCAAGACATTCCAAGATACTTTTGGGGTCTTTTTTGACAAAAAAGTTAAGTCACTGCCTAAGTGCATGGATCGCTTTCCTGATTTTCAAAAATTCATTAAAAATATTCCTTAAGCGATATGCAAATATTTTCAATTGATTCTTGTTCAGGGCGTCGTTGACTATGACTGAGTACAATTTCAAGACATTCCAACATACTTGGAATGTCCAAGTGCATGGATCGCTTTTCGGATTTTCAAAAATTCATTAAAAATATTCTTCAAGAGATATGCAAATATATTCAACGGATTCTTGTTCAGGGCATGCTTGACTATGACTGTGTACAATTTCAAGACATTCCAAGATACTTTTGGGGTCTTTTTTGACAAAAAAGTTAAGTCACTGCCTAAGTGCATGGATCGCTTTCCTGATTTTCAAAAATTCATTAAAAATATTCCTTAAGCGATATGCAAATATTTTCAACGGATTCTTGTTCAGGGCGTCGTTGACTATGACTGAGTACAATTTCAAGACATTCCAACATACTTGGAATGTCCAAGTGCATGGATCGCTTTCCTGATTTTCAAAAGTTCATTAAAAATATTCTTCAAGAGATATGCAAATATATTCAACGGATTCTTGTTCAGGGCATGCTTGACTATGACTGTGTACAATTTCAAGACATTCCAAGATACTTTTGGGGTCTTTTTTGACGAAAAAGTTAAGTCACTGCCTAAGTGCACAGACTTTCCTCATTTTCAAAAATTCATTAAAAATATTCCTTAAGAGATATGCAAATATTTTCAATTGATTCTTGTTCAGGGCGTCGTTGACTATGACTGAGTACAATTTCAAGACATTCCAACATACTTGGAATGTCCAAGTGCATGGATCGCTTTTCGGATTTTCAAAAATTCATTAAAAATATTCTTCAAGAGATATGCAAATATATTCAACGGATTCTTGTTCAGGGCATGCTTGACTATGACTGTGTACAATTTCAAGACATTCCAAGATACTTTTGGGGTCTTTTTTGACGAAAAAGTTAAGTCACTGCCTAAGTGCATGGATCGCTTTCCTGATTTTCAAAAATTCATTAAAAATATTCCTTAAGCGATATGCAAATATTTTCAACGGATTCTTGTTCAGGGCGTCGTTGACTATGACTGAGTACAATTTCAAGACATTCCAACATACTTGGAATGTCCAAGTGCATGGATCGCTTTCCTGATTTTCAAAAGTTCATTAAAAATATTCTTCAAGAGATATGCAAATATATTCAACGGATTCTTGTTCAGGGCATGCTTGACTATGACTGTGTACAATTTCAAGACATTCCAAGATACTTTTGGGGTCTTTTTTGAATAAAAAGTTAAGTCACTGCCTAAGTGCACAGACTTTCCTCATTTTCAAAAATTCATTAAAAATATTCCTTTAGAGATATGCAAATATTTTCAATGGATTCTTGTTCAGGGCGTTGTTGACTATGACTGAGTACAATTTCAAGACATTCCAACATACTTGGAATGTCCAAGTGCATGGATCGCTTTCCGGATTTTCAAAAATTCATTAAAAATATTCTTCAAGAGATATGCAAATATATTCAACGGATTCTTGTTCAGGGCATGCTTGACTATGACTGTGTACAATTTCAAGACATTCCAAGATACTTTTGGGGTCTTTTTTGACGAAAAAGTTAAGTCACTGCCTAAGTGCATGGATCGCTTTCCTGATTTTCAGAAATTCTTTAAAAATATTCCTTAAACGATATGCAAATATTTTCAACGGATTCTTGTTCAGGGCGTCGTTGACTATGACTGAGTACAATTTCAAGACATTCCAACATACTTGGAATGTCCAAGTGCATGGATCGCTATCCTGATTTTCAAAAGTTCATTAAAAATATTCTTCAAGAGATATGCAAATATATTCAACGGATTCTTGTTCAGGGCATGCTTGACTATGACTGTGTACAATTTCAAGACATTCCAAGATACTTTTGGGGTCTTTTTTGAATAAAAAGTTAAGTCACTGCCTAAGTGCACAGACTTTCATCATTTTCAAAAATTCATTAAAAATATTCCTTAAGAGATATGCAAATATTTTCAATTGATTCTTGTTCAGGGCGTCGTTGACTATGACTGAGTACAATTTCAAGACATTCCAACATACTTGGAATGTCCAAGTGCATGGATCGCTTTTCGGATTTTCAAAAATTCATTAAAAATATTCTTCAAGAGATATGCAAATATATTCAACGGATTCTTGTTCAGGGCATGCTTGACTATGACTGTGTACAATTTCAAGACATTCCAAGATACTTTTGGGGTCTTTTTTGACAAAAAAGTTAAGTCACTGCCTAAGTGCATGGATCGCTTTCCTGATTTTCAAAAATTCATTAAAAATATTCCTTAAGCGATATGCAAATATTTTCAATTGATTCTTGTTCAGGGCGTCGTTGACTATGACTGAGTACAATTTCAAGACATTCCAACATACTTGGAATGTCCAAGTGCATGGATCGCTTTTCGGATTTTCAAAAATTCATTAAAAATATTCTTCAAGAGATATGCAAATATATTCAACGGATTCTTGTTCAGGGCATGCTTGACTATGACTGTGTACAATTTCAAGACATTCCAAGATACTTTTGGGGTCTTTTTTGACGAAAAAGTTAAGTCACTGCCTAAGTGCATGGATCGCTTTCCTGATTTTCAAAAATTCATTAAAAATATTCCTTAAGCGATATGCAAATATTTTCAACGGATTCTTGTTCAGGGCGTCGTTGACTATGACTGAGTACAATTTCAAGACATTCCAACATACTTGGAATGTCCAAGTGCATGGATCGCTTTCCTGATTTTCAAAAGTTCATTAAAAATATTCTTCAAGAGATATGCAAATATATTCAACGGATTCTTGTTCAGGGCATGCTTGACTATGACTGTGTACAATTTCAAGACATTCCAAGATACTTTTGGGGTCTTTTTTGAATAAAAAGTTAAGTCACTGCGTAAGTGCACAGACTTTCATCATTTTCAAAAATTCATTAAAAATATTCCTTAAGAGATATGCAAATATTTCAATGGATTCTTGTTCAGGGCGTCGTTGACTATGACCGAGTACAATTTCAAGACATTCCAACATACTTGGAATGTCCAAGTGCATGGATCGCTTTCTGGATTTTCAAAAATTCATTAAAAATATTCTTCAAGAGATATGCAAATATATTCAACGGATTCTTGTTCAGGGCATGCTTGACTATGACTGTGTACAATTTCAAGACATTCCAAGATACTTTTGGGGTCTTTTTTGACGAAAAAGTTAAGTCACTGCCTAAGTGCATGGATCGCTTTCCTGAATTTCAGAAATTCTTTTAAAATATTCCTTAAACGATATGCAAATATTTTCAACGGATTCTTGTTCAGGGCGTCGTTGACTATGACTGAGTACAATTTCAAGACATTCCAACATACTTGGAATGTCCAAGTGCATGGATCGCTTTCCTGATTTTCAAAAGTTCATTAAAAATATTCTTCAAGAGATATGCAAATATATTCAACGGATTCTTGTTCAGGGCATGCTTGACTATGACTGTGTACAATTTCAAGACATTCCAAGATACTTTTGGGGTCTTTTTTGAATAAAAAGTTAAGTCACTGCCTAAGTGCACAGACTTTCCTCATTTTCAAAAATTCATTAAAAATATTCCTTAAGAGATATGCAAATATTTTCAATTGATTCTTGTTCAGGGCGTCGTTGACTATGACTGAGTACAATTTCAAGACATTCCAACATACTTGGAATGTCCAAGTGCATGGATCGCTTTTCGGATTTTCAAAAATTCATTAAAAATATTCTTCAAGAGATATGCAAATATATTCAACGGATTCTTGTTCAGGGCATGCTTGACTATGACTGTGTACAATTTCAAGACATTCCAAGATACTTTTGGGGTCTTTTTTGACAAAAAAGTTAAGTCACTGCCTAAGTGCATGGATCGCTTTCCTGATTTTCAAAAATTCATTAAAAATATTCCTTAAGCGATATGCAAATATTTTCAACGGATTCTTGTTCAGGGCGTCGTTGACTATGACTGAGTACAATTTCAAGACATTCCAACATACTTGGAATGTCCAAGTGCATGGATCGCTTTCCTGATTTTCAAAAGTTCATTAAAAATATTCTTCAAGAGATATGCAAATATATTCAACGGATTCTTGTTCAGGGCATGCTTGACTATGACTGTGTACAATTTCAAGACATTCCAAGATACTTTTGGGGTCTTTTTTGACGAAAAAGTTAAGTCACTGCCTAAGTGCACAGACTTTCATCATTTTCAAAAATTCATTAAAAATATTCCTTAAGAGATATGCAAATATTTTCAATTGATTCTTGTTCAGGGCGTCGTTGACTATGACTGAGTACAATTTCAAGACATTCCAACATACTTGGAATGTCCAAGTGCATGGATCGCTTTTCGGATTTTCAAAAATTCATTAAAAATATTCTTCAAGAGATATGCAAATATATTCAACGGATTCTTGTTCAGGGCATGCTTGACTATGACTGTGTACAATTTCAAGACATTCCAAGATACTTTTGGGGTCTTTTTTGACGAAAAAGTTAAGTCACTGCCTAAGTGCATGGATCGCTTTCCTGATTTTCAAAAATTCATTAAAAATATTCCTTAAGCGATATGCAAATATTTTCAACGGATTCTTGTTCAGGGCGTCGTTGACTATGACTGAGTACAATTTCAAGACATTCCAACATACTTCGAATGTCCAAGTGCATGGATCGCTTTCCTGATTTTCAAAAGTTCATTAAAAATATTCTTCAAGAGATATGCAAATATATTCAACGGATTCTTGTTCAGGGCATGCTTGACTATGACTGTGTACAATTTCAAGACATTCCAAGATACTTTTGGGGTCTTTTTTGAATAAAAAGTTAAGTCACTGCCTAAGTGCACAGACTTTCCTCATTTTCAAAAATTCATTAAAAATATTCCTTAAGAGATATGCAAATATTTTCAATGGATTCTTGTTCAGGGCGTTGTTGACTATGACTGAGTACAATTTCAAGACATTCCAACATACTTGGAATGTCCAAGTGCATGGATCGCTTTTCGGATTTTCAAAAATTCATTAAAAATATTCTTCAAGAGATATGCAAATATATTCAACGGATTCTTGTTCAGGGCATGCTTGACTATGACTGTGTACAATTTCAAGACATTCCAAGATACTTTTGGGGTCTTTTTTGACAAAAAAGTTAAGTCACTGCCTAAGTGCATGGATCGCTTTCCTGATTTTCAAAAATTCATTAAAAATATTCCTTAAGCGATATGCAAATATTTTCAATTGATTCTTGTTCAGGGCGTCGTTGACTATGACTGAGTACAATTTCAAGACATTCCAACATACTTGGAATGTCCAAGTGCATGGATCGCTTTTCGGATTTTCAAAAATTCATTAAAAATATTCTTCAAGAGATATGCAAATATATTCAACGGATTCTTGTTCAGGGCATGCTTGACTATGACTGTGTACAATTTCAAGACATTCCAAGATACTTTTGGGGTCTTTTTTGACAAAAAAGTTAAGTCACTGCCTAAGTGCATGGATCGCTTTCCTGATTTTCAAAAATTCATTAAAAATATTCCTTAAGCGATATGCAAATATTTTCAACGGATTCTTGTTCAGGGCGTCGTTGACTATGACTGAGTACAATTTCAAGACATTCCAACATACTTGGAATGTCCAAGTGCATGGATCGCTTTTCGGATTTTCAAAAATTCATTAAAAATATTCTTCAAGAGATATGCAAATATATTCAACGGATTCTTGTTCAGGGCATGCTTGACTATGACTGTGTACAATTTCAAGACATTCCAAGATACTTTTGGGGTCTTTTTTGACGAAAAAGTTAAGTCACTGCCTAAGTGCATGGATCGCTTTCCTGAATTTCAGAAATTCTTTTAAAATATTCCTTAAACGATATGCAAATATTTTCAACGGATTCTTGTTCAGGGCGTCGTTGACTATGACTGAGTACAATTTCAAGACATTCCAACATACTTGGAATGTCCAAGTGCATGGATCGCTTTTCGGATTTTCAAAAATTCATTAAAAATATTCTTCAAGAGATATGCAAATATATTCAACGGATTCTTGTTCAGGGCATGCTTGACTATGACTGTGTACAATTTCAAGACATTCCAAGATACTTTTGGGGTCTTTTTTGACGAAAAAGTTAAGTCACTGCCTAAGTGCATGGATCGCTTTCCTGATTTTCAAAAATTCATTTAAAATATTCTTCAAGAGATATGCAAATATATTCAACGGATTCTTGTTCAGGGCATGCTTGACTATGACTGTGTACAATTTCAAGACATTCCAAGATACTTTTGGGGTCTTTTTTGAATAAAAAGTTAAGTCACTGCCTAAGTGCATGGATCGCTTTCCTGATTTTCAAAAATTCATTAAAAATATTCCTTAAGCGATATGCAAATATTTTCAACGGATTCTTGTTCAGGGCGTCGTTGACTATGACTGAGTACAATTTCAAAACATTCCAACATACTTGGAATGTCCAAGTGCATGGATCGCTTTCCTGATTTTCAAAAGTTCATTAAAAATATTCTTCAAGAGATATGCAAATATATTCAACGGATTCTTGTTCAGGGCATGCTTGACTATGACTGTGTACAATTTCAAGACATTCCAAGATACTTTTGGGGTCTTTTTTGAATAAAAAGTTAAGTCACTGCCTAAGTGCACAGACTTTCATCATTTTCAAAAATTCATTAAAAATATTCCTTAAGAGATATGCAAATATTTTCAATGGATTCTTGTTCAGGGCGTCGTTGACTATGACTGAGTACAATTTCAAGACATTCCAACATACTTGGAATGTCCAAGTGCATGGATCGCTTTTCGGATTTTCAAAAATTCATTAAAAATATTCTTCAAGAGATATGCAAATATATTCAACGGATTCTTGTTCAGGGCATGCTTGACTATGACTGTGTACAATTTCAAGACATTCCAAGATACTTTTGGGGTCTTTTTTGACAAAAAAGTTAAGTCACTGCCGAAGTGCATGGATCGCTTTCCTGATTTTCAAAAATTCATTAAAAATATTCCTTAAGCGATATGCAAATATTTTCAACGGATTCTTGTTCAGGGCGTCGTTGACTATGACTGAGTACAATTTCAAGACATTCCAACATACTTGGAATGTCCAAGTGCATGGATCGCTTTCCTGATTTTCAAAAGTTCATTAAAAATATTCTTCAAGAGATATGCAAATATATTCAACGGATTCTTGTTCAGGGCATGCCTGACTATGACTGTGTACAATTTCAAGACATTCCAAGATACTTTTGGGGTCTTTTTTGAATAAAAAGTTAAGTCACTGCCTAAGTGCACAGACTTTCCTCATTTTCAAAAATTCATTAAAAATATTCCTTAAGAGATATGCAAATATTTTCAATTGATTCTTGTTCAGGGCGTCGTTGACTATGACTGAGTACAATTTCAAGACATTCCAACATACTTGGAATGTCCAAGTGCATGGATCGCTTTTCGGATTTTCAAAAATTCATTAAAAATATTCTTCAAGAGATATGCAAATATATTCAACGGATTCTTGTTCAGGGCATGCTTGACTATGACTGTGTACAATTTCAAGACATTCCAATTTACTTTTGGGGTTTTTTTTGAAAAAAAAGTCAAGTCACTAAGTGCATCAGGGCAAATGGATCGTTTCCTTCGTCTCACCTGATATCCTGCTGTGTGATCCACGGTGTCCAAACGTTTGTTTCCAGCGACTTGACGACATGGATGAACTCCTGCAGCTTTAATTCTTTAAAAACAACCCAAAAACATCAAAAGTTAAGTCACTGCCTAAGTGCATGGATCGCTTTCCTGATTTTCAAAAATTCATTAAAAATATTCCTCAAGAGATATGCAAATATATTCAACGGATTCTTGTTCAGGGCATGCTTGACTATGACTGAGTACAATTTCAAGACATTCCAACATACTTGGAATGTCCAAGTGCATGGATCGCTTTCCGGATTTTCAAAAATTCATTAAAAATATTCTTCAAGAGATATGCAAATATATTCAACGGATTCTTATTCAGGGCATGCTTGACTATGACTGTGTACAATTTCAAGACATTCCAATTTACTTTTGGGGGTTTTTTTTGAAAAAAAAGTCAAGTCACTAAGTGCATCAGGGCAAATGGATAGTTTCCTTCGTCTCACCTGATATCCTGCTGTGTGATCCACGGTGTCCAAACGTTTGTTTCCAGCGACTGGGCGACATGGATGAACTCCTGCAGCTTTAATGCTTTGAAAACAAACCAAAAACATCAAAAGTTAAGTCACTGCCTAAGTGCATGGATCGCTTTCCTAATTTTCAAAAATTCATTAAAAATATTCCTTAAGAGATATGCAAATATTTTCAATTGATTCTTGTTCAGGGCGTCGTTGACTATGACTGAGTACAATTTCAAGACATTCCAACATACTTGGAATGTCCAAGTGCATGGATCGCTTTCCGGATTTTCAAAAATTCATTAAAAATATTCTTCAAGAGATATGCAAATATATTCAACGGATTCTTGTTCAGGGCATGCTTGACTATGACTGTGTACAATTTCAAGACATTCCAAGATACTTTTGGGGTCTTTTTTGAATAAAAAGTTAAGTCACTGCCTAAGTGCATGGATCGCTTTCCTGATTTTCAAAAATTCATTAAAAATATTCCTTAAGCGATATGCAAATATTTTCAACGGATTCTTGTTCAGGGCGTCGTTGACTATGACTGAGTACAATTTCAAAACATTCCAACATACTTGGAATGTCCAAGTGCATGGATCGCTTTCCTGATTTTCAAAAGTTCATTAAAAATATTCTTCAAGAGATATGCAAATATATTCAACGGATTCTTGTTCAGGGCATGCTTGACTATGACTGTGTACAATTTCAAGACATTCCAAGATACTTTTGGGGTCTTTTTTGAATAAAAAGTTAAGTCACTGCCTAAGTGCACAGACTTTCCTCATTTTCAAAAATTCATTCAAAATATTCCTTAAGAGATATGCAAATATTTTCAATTGATTCTTGTTCAGGGCGTCGTTGACTATGACTGAGTACAATTTCAAGACATTCCAACATACTTGGAATGTCCAAGTGCATGGATCGCTTTTCGGATTTTCAAAAATTCATTAAAAATATTCTTCAAGAGATATGCAAATATATTCAACGGATTCTTGTTCAGGGCATGCTTGACTATGACTGTGTACAATTTCAAGACATTCCAAGATACTTTGGGGGTCTTTTTTGACAAAAAAGTTAAGTCACTGCCTAAGTGCATGGATCGCTTTCCTGATTTTCAAAAATTCATTAAAAATATTCCTTAAGCGATATGCAAATATTTTCAACGGATTCTTGTTCAGGGCGTCGTTGACTATGACTGAGTACAATTTCAAGACATTCCAACATACTTGGAATGTCCAAGTGCATGGATCGCTTTCCTGATTTTCAAAAGTTCATTAAAAATATTCTTCAAGAGATATGCAAATATATTCAACGGATTCTTGTTCAGGGCATGCTTGACTATGACTGTGTACAATTTCAAGACATTCCAAGATACCTTTGGGGTCTTTTTTGGATAAAAAGTTAAGTCACTGCCTAAGTGCACAGACTTTCATCATTTTCAAAAATTCATTAAAAATATTCCTTAAGAGATATGCAAATATTTTCAATGGATTCTTGTTCAGGGCGTCGTTGACTATGACCGAGTACAATTTCAAGACATTCCAACATACTTGGAATGTCCAAGTGCATGGATCGCTTTCCGGATTTTCAAAAATTCATTAAAAATATTCTTCAAGAGATATGCAAATATATTCAACGGATTCTTGTTCAGGGCATGCTTGACTATGACTGTGTACAATTTCAAGACATTCCAAGATACTTTTGGGGTCTTTTTTGACGAAAAAGTTAAGTCACTGCCTAAGTGCATGGATCGCTTTCCTGATTTTCAGAAATTCTTTAAAAATATTCCTTAAACGATATGCAAATATTTTCAACGGATTCTTGTTCAGGGCGTCGTTGACTATGACTGAGTACAATTTCAAGACATTCCAACATACTTGGAATGTCCAAGTGCATGGATCGCTTTCCTGATTTTCAAAAGTTCATTAAAAATATTCTTCAAGAGATATGCAAATATATTCAACGGATTCTTGTTCAGGGCATGCTTGACTATGACTGTGTACAATTTCAAGACATTCCAGGATACTTTTGGGGTCTTTTTTGAATAAAAAGTTAAGTCACTGCCTAAGTGCACAGACTTTCCTCATTTTCAAAAATTCATTAAAAATATTCCTTAAGAGATATGCAAATATTTTCAATTGATTCTTGTTCAGGGCGTCGTTGACTATGACTGAGTACAATTTCAAGACATTCCAACATACTTGGAATGTCCAAGTGCATGGATCGCTTTTCGGATTTTCAAAAATTCATTCAAAATATTCTTCAAGAGATATGCAAATATATTCAACGGATTCTTGTTCAGGGCATGCTTGACTATGACTGTGTACAATTTCAAGACATTCCAAGATACTTTTGGGGTCTTTTTTGACAAAAAAGTTAAGTCACTGCCTAAGTGCATGGATCGCTTTCCTGATTTTCAAAAATTCATTAAAAATATTCCTTAAGCGATATGCAAATATTTTCAACGGATTCTTGTTCAGGGCGTCGTTGACTATGACTGAGTACAATTTCAAGACATTCCAACATACTTGGAATGTCCAAGTGCATGGATCGCTTTCCTGATTTTCAAAAGTTCATTAAAAATATTCTTCAAGAGATATGCAAATATATTCAACGGATTCTTGTTCAGGGCATGCTTGACTATGACTGTGTACAATTTCAAGACATTCCAAGATACCTTTGGGGTCTTTTTTGAATAAAAAGTTAAGTCACTGCCTAAGTGCACAGACTTTCATCATTTTCAAAAATTCATTAAAAATATTCCTTAAGAGATATGCAAATATTTTCAATGGATTCTTGTTCAGGGCGTCGTTGACTATGACTGAGTACAATTTCAAGACATTCCAACTTAAGTGGAATGTCCAAGTGCATGGATAGCTTTCCGGATTTTCAAAAATTCATTAAAAATATTCTTCAAGAGATATGCAAATATATTCAACGGATTCTTGTTCAGGGCATGCTTGACTATGACTGTGCACAATTTCAAGACATTCCAAGATACTTTTGGGGTCTTTTTTGACGAAAAAGTTAAGTCACTGCCGAAGTGCATGGATCGCTTTCCTGATTTTCAAAAATTCATTAAAAATATTCCTTAAGCGATATGCAAATATTTTCAACGGATTCTTGTTCAGGGCGTCGTTGACTATGACTGAGTACAATTTCAAGACATTCCAACATACTTTGAATGTCCAAGTGCATGGATCGCTTTCCTGATTTTCAAAAGTTCATTAAAAATATTCTTCAAGAGATATGCAAATATATTCAACGGATTCTTGTTCAGGGCATGCTTGACTATGACTGTGTACAATTTCAAGACATTCCAAGATACTTTTGGGGTCTTTTTTGACGAAAAAGTTAAGTCACTGCCTAAGTGCATGGATCGCTTTCCTGATTTTCAGAAATTCTTTAAAAATATTCCTTAAACGATATGCAAATATTTTCAACGGATTCTTGTTCAGGGCGTCGTTGACTATGACTGAGTACAATTTCAAGACATTCCAACATACTTGGAATGTCCAAGTGCATGGATCGCTTTCCTGATTTTCAAAAGTTCATTAAAAATATTCTTCAAGAGATATGCAAATATATTCAACGGATTCTTGTTCAGGGCATGCTTGACTATGACTGTGTACAATTTCAAGACAAATCAAGATACTTTTGGGGTCTTTTTTGAATAAAAAGTTAAGTCACTGCCTAAGTGCACAGACTTTCCTCATTTTCAAAAATTCATTAAAAATAATCCTTAAGAGATATGCAAATATTTTCAATTGATTCTTGTTCAGGGCGTCGTTGACTATGACTGAGTACAATTTCAAGACATTCCAACATACTTGGAATGTCCAAGTGCATGGATCGCTTTCCTGATTTTCAAAAGTTCATTAAAAATATTCTTCAAGAGATATGCAAATATATTCAACGGATTCTTGTTCAGGGCATGCTTGACTATGACTGTGTACAATTTCAAGACATTCCAAGATACCTTTGGGGTCTTTTTTGGATAAAAAGTTAAGTCACTGCCTAAGTGCACAGACTTTCATCATTTTCAAAAATTCATTAAAAATATTCCTTAAGAGATATGCAAATATTTTCAATGGATTCTTGTTCAGGGCGTCGTTGACTATCACCGAGTACAATTTCAAGACATTCCAACATACTTGGAATGTCCAAGTGCATGGATCGCTTTTCGGATTTTCAAAAATTCATTAAAAATATTCTTCAAGAGATATGCAAATATATTCAACGGATTCTTGTTCAGGGCATGCTTGACTATGACTGTGTACAATTTCAAGACATTCCAAGATACTTTTGGGGTCTTTTTTGACGAAAAAGTTAAGTCACTGCCTAAGTGCATGGATCGCTTTCCTGATTTTCAGAAATTCTTTAAAAATATTCCTTAAACGATATGCAAATATTTTCAACGGATTCTTGTTCAGGGCGTCGTTGACTATGACTGAGTACAATTTCAAGACATTCCAACATACTTGGAATGTCCAAGTGCATGGATCGCTTTCCTGATTTTCAAAAGTTCATTAAAAATATTCTTCAAGAGATATGCAAATATATTCAACGGATTCTTGTCCAGGGCATGCTTGACTATGACTGTGTACAATTTCAAGACATTCCAGGATACTTTTGGGGTCTTTTTTGAATAAAAAGTTAAGTCACTGCCTAAGTGCACAGACTTTCCTCATTTTCAAAAATTCATTAAAAATATTCCTTAAGAGATATGCAAATATTTTCAATTGATTCTTGTTCAGGGCGTCGTTGACTATGACTGAGTACAATTTCAAGACATTCCAACATACTTGGAATGTCCAAGTGCATGGATCGCTTTTCGGATTTTCAAAAATTCATTAAAAATATTCTTCAAGAGATATGCAAATATATTCAACGGATTCTTGTTCAGGGCATGCTTGACTATGACTGTGTACAATTTCAAGACATTCCAAGATACTTTTGGGGTCTTTTTTGACAAAAAAGTTAAGTCACTGCCTAAGTGCATGGATCGCTTTTCTGATTTTCAAAAATTCATTAAAAATATTCCTTAAGCGATATGCAAATATTTTCAAACGGATTCTTGTTCAGGGCGTCGTTGACTATGACTGAGTACAACTTCAAAACATTCCAACATACTTGGAATGTCCAAGTGCATGGATCGCTTTCCTGATTTTCAAAAGTTCATTAAAAATATTCTTCAAGAGATATGCAAATATATTCAACGGATTCTTGTTCAGGGCATGCTTGACTATGACTGTGTACAATTTCAAGACATTCCAAGATACTTTTGGGGTCTTTTTTGAATAAAAAGTTAAGTCACTGCCTAAGTGCACAGACTTTCCTCATTTTCAAAAATTCATTAAAAATATTCCTTAAGAGATATGCAAATATTTTCAATGGATTCTTGTTCAGGGCGTTGTTGACTATGACTGAGTACAATTTCAAGACATTCCAACATACTTGGAATGTCCAAGTGCATGGATCGCTTTCCGGATTTTCAAAAATTCATTAAAAATATTCTTCAAGAGATATGCAAATATATTCAACGGATTCTTGTTCAGGGCATGCTTGACTATGACTGTGTACAATTTCAAGACATTCCAAGATACTTTTGGGGTCTTTTTTGACGAAAAAGTTAAGTCACTGCCTAAGTGCATGGATCGCTTTCCTGATTTTCAGAAATTCTTTAAAAATATTCCTTAAACGATATGCAAATATTTTCAACGGATTCTTGTTCAGGGCGTCGTTGACTATGACTGAGTACAATTTCAAGACATTCCAACATACTTGGAATGTCCAAGTGCATGGATCGCTTTCCTGATTTTCAAAAGTTCATTAAAAATATTCTTCAAGAGATATGCAAATATATTCAACGGATTCTTGTTCAGGGCATGCTTGACTATGACTGTGTACAATTTCAAGACATTCCAAGATACTTTTGGGGTCTTTTTTGAATAAAAAGTTAAGTCACTGCCTAAGTGCACAGACTTTCCTCATTTCCAAAAATTCATTTAAAATATTCCTTAAGAGATATGCAAATATTTTCAATGGATTCTTGTTCAGGGCGTCGTTGACTATGACCGAGTACAATTTCAAGACATTCCAACATACTTGGAATGTCCAAGTGCATGGATCGCTTTCCGGATTTTCAAAAATTCATTTAAAATATTCTTCAAGAGATATGCAAATATATTCAACGGATTCTTGTTCAGGGCATGCTTGACTATGACTGTGTACAATTTCAAGACATTCCAAGATACTTTTGGGGTCTTTTTTGACGAAAAAGTTAAGTCACTGCCTAAGTGCATGGATCGCTTTCCTGATTTTCAAAAATTCATTAAAAATATTCCTTAAGCGATATGCAAATATTTTCAACGGATTCTTGTTCAGGGCGTCGTTGACTATGACTGAGTACAATTTCAAGACATTCCAACATACTTGGAATGTCCAAGTGCATGGATCGCTTTCCGGATTTTCAAAAATTCATTAAAAATATTCTTCAAGAGATATGCAAATATATTCAACGGATTCTTATTCAGGGCATGCTTGACTATGACTGTGTACAATTTCAAGACATTCCAATTTACTTTTGGGGTTTTTTTTGAAAAAAAAGTCAAGTCACTAAGTGCATCAGGGCAAATGGATCGTTTCCTTCGTCTCACCTGATATCCTGCTGTGTGATCCACGGTGTCCAAACGTTTGTTTCCAGCGACTGGACGACATGGATGAACTCCTGCAGCTTTAATTCTTTAAAAACAACCCAAAAACATCAAAAGTTAAGTCACTGCCTAAGTGCATGGATCGCTTTCCTGATTTTCAAAAATTCATTAAAAATATTCCTCAAGAGATATGCAAATATATTCAACGGATTCTTGTTCAGGGCATGCTTGACTATGACTGTGTACAATTTCAAGACATTCCAATTTACTTTTGGGTTTTTTTTTTGAAAAAAAAGTCAAGTCACTAAGTGCATCAGGGCAAATGGATCGTTTCCTTCGTCTCACCTGATATCCTGCTGTGTGATCCACGGTGTCCAAACGTTTGTTTCCAGCGACTGGGCGACATGGATGAACTCCTGCAGCTTTAATGCTTTAAAAACAAACCAAAAACATCAAAAGTTAAGTCACTGCCTAAGTGCATGGATCGCTTTCCTAATTTTCAAAAATTCATTAAAAATATTCCTTAAGAGATATGCAAATATTTTCAATTGATTCTTGTTCAGGGCGTCGTTGACTATGACTGAGTACAATTTCAAGACATTCCAACATACTTGGAATGTCCAAGTGCATGGATCGCTTTTCGGATTTTCAAAAATTCATTAAAAATATTCTTCAAGAGATATGCAAATATATTCAACGGATTCTTGTTCAGGGCATGCTTGACTATGACTGTGTACAATTTCAAGACATTCCAAGATACTTTTGGGGTCTTTTTTGACGAAAAAGTTAAGTCACTGCCTAAGTGCATGGATCGCTTTCCTGATTTTCAAAAATTCATTAAAAATATTCCTTAAGCGATATGCAAATATTTTCAACGGATTCTTGTTCAGGGCGTCGTTGACTATGACTGAGTACAATTTCAAGACATTCCAACATACTTGGAATGTCCAAGTGCATGGATCGCTTTCCTGATTTTCAAAAGTTCATTAAAAATATTCTTCAAGAGATATGCAAATATATTCAACGGATTCTTGTTCAGGGCATGCTTGACTATGACTGTGTACAATTTCAAGACATTCCAAGATACCTTTGGGGTCTTTTTTGGATAAAAAGTTAAGTCACTGCCTAAGTGCACAGACTTTCATCATTTTCAAAAATTCATTAAAAATATTCCTTAAGAGATATGCAAATATTTTCAATGGATTCTTGTTCAGGGCGTCGTTGACTATGACCGAGTACAATTTCAAGACATTCCAACATACTTGGAATGTCCAAGTGCATGGATCGCTTTCCGGATTTTCAAAAATTCATTAAAAATATTCTTCAAGAGATATGCAAATATATTCAACGGATTCTTGTTCAAGGCATGCTTGACTATGACTGTGTACAATTTCAAGACATTCCAAGATACTTTTGGGGTCTTTTTTGACGAAAAAGTTAAGTCACTGCCTAAGTGCATGGATCGCTTTCCTGATTTTCAGAAATTCTTTAAAAATATTCCTTAAACGATATGCAAATATTTTCAACGGATTCTTGTTCAGGGCGTCGTTGACTATGACTGAGTACAATTTCAAGACATTCCAACATACTTGGAATGTCCAAGTGCATGGATCGCTTTCCTGATTTTCAAAAGTTCATTAAAAATATTCTTCAAGAGATATGCAAATATATTCAACGGATTCTTGTTCAGGGCATGCTTGACTATGACTGTGTACAATTTCAAGACATTCCAGGATACTTTTGGGGTCTTTTTTGAATAAAAAGTTAAGTCACTGCCTAAGTGCACAGACTTTCCTCATTTTCAAAAATTCATTAAAAATATTCCTTAAGAGATATGCAAATATTTTCAATTGATTCTTGTTCAGGGCGTCGTTGACTATGACTGAGTACAATTTCAAGACATTCCAACATACTTGGAATGTCCAAGTGCATGGATCGCTTTTCGGATTTTCAGAAATTCATTAAAAATATTCTTCAAGAGATATGCAAATATATTCAACGGATTCTTGTTCAGGGCATGCTTGACTATGACTGTGTACAATTTCAAGACATTCCAAGATACTTTTGGGGTCTTTTTTGACGAAAAAGTTAAGTCACTGCCTAAGTGCATGGATCGCTTTCCTGATTTTCAGAAATTCTTTAAAAATATTCCTTAAACGATATGCAAATATTTTCAACGGATTCTTGTTCAGGGCGTCGTTGACTATGACTGAGTACAATTTCAAGACATTCCAACATACTTGGAATGTCCAAGTGCATGGATCGCTTTCCTGATTTTCAAAAGTTCATTAAAAATATTCTTCAAGAGATATGCAAATATATTCAACGGATTCTTGTTCAGGGCATGCTTGACTATGACTGTGTACAATTTCAAGACATTCCAAGATACTTTTGGGGTCTTTTTTGAAAAAAAAGTCAAGTCACTAAGTGCATCAGGGCAAATGGATCGTTTCCTCCGTCTCACCTTATTTCCTGCTGTGTGATCCATGGTGTCCAAACGTTTGTTTCCAGCGACTGGGCGACATGGATGAACTCCTGCAGCTTTAATGCTTTAAAAACAAACCAAAAACATCAAAAGTTAAGTCACTGCCTAAGTGCATGGATCGCTTTCCTAATTTTCAAAAATTCATTAAAAATATTCCTTAAGAGATATGCAAATATTTTCAATTGATTCTTGTTCAGGGCGTCGTTGACTATGACTGAGTACAATTTCAAGACATTCCAACATACTTGGAATGTCCAAGTGCATGGATCGCTTTTCGGATTTTCAAAAATTCATTAAAAATATTCTTCAAGAGATATGCAAATATATTCAACGGATTCTTGTTCAGGGCATGCTTGACTATGACTGTGTACAATTTCAAGACATTCCAAGATACTTTTGGGGTCTTTTTTGACAAAAAAGTTAAGTCACTGCCTAAGTGCATGGATCGCTTTCCTGATTTTCAAAAATTCATTAAAAATATTCCTTAAGCGATATGCAAATATTTTCAACGGATTCTTGTTCAGGGCGTCGTTGACTATGACTGAGTACAATTTCAAGACATTCCAACATACTTGGAATGTCCAAGTGCATGGATCGCTTTCCTGATTTTCAAAAGTTCATTAAAAATATTCTTCAAGAGATATGCAAATATATTCAACGGATTCTTGTTCAGGGCATGCTTGACTATGACTGTGTACAATTTCAAGACATTCCAAGATACCTTTGGGGTCTTTTTTGAATAAAAAGTTAAGTCACTGCCTAAGTGCACAGACTTTCATCATTTTCAAAAATTCATTAAAAATATTCCTTAAGAGATATGCAAATATTTTCAATGGATTCTTGTTCAGGGCGTCGTTGACTATGACCGAGTACAATTTCAAGACATTCCAACATACTTGGAATGTCCAAGTGCATGGATCGCTTTCCGGATTTTCAAAAATTCATTAAAAATATTCTTCAAGAGATATGCAAATATATTCAACGGATTCTTGTTCAGGGCATGCTTGACTATGACTGTGTACAATTTCAAGACATTCCAAGATACTTTTGGGGTCTTTTTTGACGAAAAAGTTAAGTCACTGCCTAAGTGCATGGATCGCTTTCCTGATTTTCAGAAATTCTTTAAAAATATTCCTTAAACGATATGCAAATATTTTCAACGGATTCTTGTTCAGGGCTTCGTTGACTATGACTGAGTACAATTTCAAGACATTCCAACATACTTGGAATGTCCAAGTGCATGGATCGCTTTCCTGATTTTCAAAAGTTCATTAAAAATATTCTTCAAGAGATATGCAAATATATTCAACGGATTCTTGTTCAGGGCATGCTTGACTATGACTGTGTACAATTTCAAGACATTCCAAGATACTTTTGGGGTCTTTTTTGAATAAAAAGTTAAGTCACTGCCTAAGTGCACAGACTTTCCTCATTTTCAAAAATTCATTAAAAATATTCCTTAAGAGATATGCAAATATTTTCAATTGATTCTTGTTCAGGGCGTCGTTGACTATGACTGAGTACAATTTCAAGACATTCCAACATACTTGGAATGTCCAAGTGCATGGATCGCTTTTCGGATTTTCAAAAATTCATTAAAAATATTCTTCAAGAGATATGCAAATATATTCAATGGATTCTTGTTCAGGGCATGCTTGACTATGACTGTGTACAATTTCAAGACATTCCAAGATACTTTTGGGGTCTTTTTTGACGAAAAAGTTAAGTCACTGCCTAAGTGCATGGATCGCTTTCCTGATTTTCAGAAATTCTTTAAAAATATTCCTTAAACGATATGCAAATATTTTCAACGGATTCTTGTTCAGGGCGTCGTTGACTATGACTGAGTACAATTTCAAGACATTCCAACATACTTGGAATGTCCAAGTGCATGGATCGCTTTCCTGATTTTCAAAAGTTCATTAAAAATATTCTTCAAGAGATATGCAAATATATTCAACGGATTCTTGTTCAGGGCATGCTTGACTAAGACTGTGTACAATTTCAAGACATTCCAAGATACTTTTGGGGTCTTTTTTGAATAAAAAGTTAAGTCACTGCCTAAGTGCACAGACTTTCCTCATTTTCAAAAATTCATTAAAAATATTCCTTAAGAGATATGCAAATATTTTCAATGGATTCTTGTTCAGGGCGTCGTTGACTATGACCGAGTACAATTTCAAGACATTCCAACATACTTGGAATGTCCAAGTGCATGGATCGCTTTCCGGATTTTCAAAAATTCATTAAAAATATTCTTCAAGAGATATGCAAATATATTCAACGGATTCTTGTTCAGGGCATTCTTGACTATGACTGTGTACAATTTCAAGACATTCCAAGATACTTTTGGGGTCTTTTTTGACGAAAAAGTTAAGTCACTGCCTAAGTGCATGGATCGCTTTCCTGATTTTCAGAAATTCTTTAAAAATATTCCTTAAACGATATGCAAATATTTTCAACGGATTCTTGTTCAGGGCATCGTTGACTATGACTGAGTACAATTTCAAGACATTCCAACATACTTGGAATGTCCAAGTGCATGGATCGCTTTCCTGATTTTCAAAAGTTCATTAAAAATATTCTTCAAGAGATATGCAAATATATTCAACGGATTCTTGTTCAGGGCATGCTTGACTATGACTGTGTACAATTTCAAGACATTCCAAGATACTTTTGGGGTCTTTTTTGAATAAAAAGTTAAGTCACTGCCTAAGTGCACAGACTTTCCTCATTTTCAAAAATTCATTAAAAATATTCCTTAAGAGATATGCAAATATTTTCAATTGATTCTTGTTCAGGGCGTCGTTGACTATGACTGAGTACAATTTCAAGACATTCCAACATACTTGGAATGTCCAAGTGCATGGATCGCTTTTCGGATTTTCAAAAATTCATTAAAAATATTCTTCAAGAGATATGCAAATATATTCAACGGATTCTTGTTCAGGGCATGCTTGACTATGACTGTGTACAATTTCAAGACATTCCAAGATACTTTTGGGGTCTTTTTTGACAAAAAAGTTAAGTCACTGCCTAAGTGCATGGATCGCTTTCCTGATTTTCAGAAATTCTTTAAAAATATTCCTTAAACGATATGCAAATATTTTCAACGGATTCTTGTTCAGGGCGTCGTTGACTATGACTGAGTACAATTTCAAGACATTCCAACATACTTGGAATGTCCAAGTGCATGGATCGCTTTCCTGATTTTCAAAAGTTCATTAAAAATATTCTTCAAGAGATATGCAAATATATTCAACGGATTCTTGTTCAGGGCATGCTTGACTATGACTGTGTACAATTTCAAGACATTCCAAGATACTTTTGGGGTCTTTTTTGAATAAAAAGTTAAGTCACTGCCTAAGTGCACAGACTTTCCTCATTTTCAAAAATTCATTAAAAATATTCCTTAAGAGATATGCAAATATTTTCAATGGATTGTTGTTCAGGGCGTCGTTGACTATGACCGAGTACAATTTCAAGACATTCCAACATACTTGGAATGTCCAAGTGCATGGATCGCTTTCCGGATTTTCAAAAATTCATTAAAAATATTCTTCAAGAGATATGCAAATATATTCAACGGATTCTTGTTCAGGGCATTCTTGACTATGACTGTGTACAATTTCAAGACATTCCAAGATACTTTTGGGGTCTTTTTTGACGAAAAAGTTAAGTCACTGCCTAAGTGCATGGATCGCTTTCCTGATTTTCAGAAATTCTTTAAAAATATTCCTTAAACGATATGCAAATATTTTCAACGGATTCTTGTTCAGGGCGTCGTTGACTATGACTGAGTACAATTTCAAGACATTCCAACATACTTGGAATGTCCAAGTGCATGGATCGCTTTCCTGATTTTCAAAAGTTCATTAAAAATATTCTTCAAGAGATATGCAAATATATTCAACGGATTCTTGTTCAGGGCATGCTTGACTATGACTGTGTACAATTTCAAGACATTCCAAGATGCTTTTGGGGTCTTTTTTGAATAAAAAGTTAAGACACTGCCTAAGTGCACAGACTTTCCTCATTTTCAAAAATTCATTAAAAATATTCCTTAAGAGATATGCAAATATTTTCAATTGATTCTTGTTCAGGGCGTCGTTGACTATGACTGAGTACAATTTCAAGACATTCCAACATACTTTGAATGTCCAAGTGCATGGATCGCTTTTCGGATTTTCAAAAATTCATTAAAAATATTCTTCAAGAGATATGCAAATATATTCAACGGATTCTTGTTCAGGGCATGCTTGACTATGACTGTGTACAATTTCAAGACATTCCAAGATACTTTTGGGGTCTTTTTTGACAAAAAAGTTAAGTCACTGCCTAAGTGCATGGATCGCTTTCCTGATTTTCAAAAATTCATTAAAAATATTCCTTAAGCGATATGCAAATATTTTCAACGGATTCTTGTTCAGGGCGTCGTTGACTATGACTGAGTACAATTTCAAGACATTCCAACATACTTGGAATGTCCAAGTGCATGGATCGCTTTCCTGATTTTCAAAAGTTCATTAAAAATATTCTTCAAGAGATATGCAAATATATTCAACGGATTCTTGTTCAGGGCATGCTTGACTATGACTGTGTACAATTTCAAGACATTCCAAGATACCTTTGGGGTCTTTTTTGAATAAAAAGTTAAGTCACTGCCTAAGTGCACAGACTTTCATCATTTTCAAAAATTCATTAAAAATATTCCTTAAGAGATATGCAAATATTTTCAATGGATTCTTGTTCAGGGCGTCGTTGACTATGACCGAGTACAATTTCAAGACATTCCAACATACTTGGAATGTCCAAGTGCATGGATCGCTTTCCGGATTTTCAAAAATTCATTAAAAATATTCTTCAAGAGATATGCAAATATATTCAACGGATTCTTGTTCAGGGCATTCTTGACTATGACTGTGTACAATTTCAAGACATTCCAAGATACTTTTGGGGTCTTTTTTGACGAAAAAGTTAAGTCACTGCCTAAGTGCATGGATCGCTTTCCTGATTTTCAAAAATTCATTAAAAATATTCCTTAAGCGATATGCAAATATTTTCAACGGATTCTTGTTCAGGGCGTCGTTGACTATGACTGAGTACAATTTCAAGACATTCCAACATACTTGGAATGTCCAAGTGCATGGATCGCTTTCCTGATTTTCAAAAGTTCATTAAAAATATTCTTCAAGAGATATGCAAATATATTCAACGGATTCTTGTTCAGGGCATGCTTGACTATGACTGTGTACAATTTCAAGACATTCCAAGATACTTTTGGGGTCTTTTTTGACGAAAAAGTTAAGTCACTGCCTAAGTGCATGGATCGCTTTCCTGATTTTCAAAAATTCATTAAAAATATTCCTTAAGCGATATGCAAATATTTTCAACGGATTCTTGTTCAGGGCGTCGTTGACTATGACCGAGTACAATTTCAAGACATTCCAACATACTTTGAATGTCCAGGTACATGGATCGCTTTCCTGATTTTCAAAAGTTCATTAAAAATATTCTTCAAGAGATATGCAAATATATTCAACGGATTCTTGTTCAGGGCATGCTTGACTATGACTGTGTACAATTTCAAGACATTCCAATTTACTTTTGGGGTTTTTTTTGCCAAAAAAGTCAAGTCACTAAGTGCATCAGGGCAAATGGATCGTTTCCTTCGTCTCACCTGATATCCTGCTGTGTGATCCACGGTGTCCAAACGTTTGTTTCCAGCGACTGGACGACATGGATGAACTCCTGCAGCTTTAATTCTTTAAAAACAACCCAAAAACATCAAAAGTTAAGTCACTGCCTAAGTGCATGGATCGCTTTCCTGATTTTCAAAAATTCATTAAAAATATTCCTCAAGAGATATGCAAATATATTCAACGGATTCTTGTTCAGGGCATGCTTGACTATGACTGTGTACAATTTCAAGACATTCCAAGATACTTTTGGGGTCTTTTTTGACAAAAAAGTTAAGTCACTGCCTAAGTGAATGGATCACTTTCCTGATTTTCAAAAATTCGTTAAAAATATTCCTTAAGCGATATGCAAATATTTTCAACGGATTCTTGTTCAGGGCGTCGTTGACTATGACTGAGTACAATTTCAAGACATTCCAACATACTTGGAATGTCCAAGTGCATGGATCGCTTTTCTGATTTTCAAAAGTTCATTAAAAATATTCTTCAAGAGATATGCAAATATATTCAACGGATTCTTGTTCAGGGCATGCTTGACTATGACTGTGTACAATTTCAAGACATTCCAAGATACCTTTGGGGTCTTTTTTGGATAAAAAGTTAAGTCACTGCCTAAGTGCACAGACTTTCATCATTTTCAAAAATTCATTAAAAATATTCCATAAGAGATATGCAAATATTTTCAATGGATTCTTGTTCAGGGCGTCGTTGACTATGACCGAGTACAATTTCAAGACATTCCAACATACTTGGAATGTCCAAGTGCATGGATCGCTTTCCGGATTTTCAAAAATTCATTAAAAATATTCTTCAAGAGATATGCAAATATATTCAACGGATTCTTGTTCAGGGCATGCTTGACTATGACTGTGTACAATTTCAAGACATTCCAAGATACTTTTGGGGTCTTTTTTGACGAAAAAGTTAAGTCACTGCCTAAGTGCATGGATCGCTTTCCTGATTTTCAGAAATTCTTTAAAAATATTCCTTAAACGATATGCAAATATTTTCAACGGATTCTTGTTCAGGGCGTCGTTGACTATGACTGAGTACAATTTCAAGACATTCCAACATACTTGGAATGTCCAAGTGCATGGATCGCTTTCCTGATTTTCAAAAGTTCATTAAAAATATTCTTCAAGAGATATGCAAATATATTCAACGGATTCTTGTTCAGGGCATGCTTGACTATGACTGTGTACAATTTCAAGACATTCCAGGATACTTTTGGGGTCTTTTTTGAATAAAAAGTTAAGTCACTGCCTAAGTGCACAGACTTTCCTCATTTTCAAAAATTCATTAAAAATATTCCTTAAGAGATATGCAAATATTTTCAATTGATTCTTGTTCAGGGCGTTGTTGACTATGACTGAGTACAATTTCAAGACATTCCAACATACTTGGAATGTCCAAGTGCATGGATCGCTTTTCGGATATTCAAAAATTCAATAAAAATATTCTTCAAGAGATATGCAAATATATTCAACGGATTCTTGTTCAGGGCATGCTTGACTATGACTGTGTACAATTTCAAGACATTCCAAGATACTTTTGGGGTCTTTTTTGAATAAAAAGTTAAGTCACTGCCTAAGTGCACAGACTTTCCTCATTTTCAAAAATTCATTAAAAATATTCCTTAAGAGATATGCAAATATTTTCAATGGATTCTTGTTCAGGGCGTCGTTGACTATGACCGAGTACAATTTCAAGACATTCCAACATACTTGGAATGTCCAAGTGCATGGATCGCTTTCCGGATTTTCAAAAATTCATTAAAAATATTCTTCAAGAGATATGCAAATATATTCAACGGATTCTTGTTCAGGGCATTCTTGACTATGACTGTGTACAATTTCAAGACATTCCAAGATACTTTTGGGGTCTTTTTTGACGAAAAAGTTAAGTCACTGCCTAAGTGCATGGATCGCTTTCCTGATTTTCAGAAATTCTTTAAAAATATTCCTTAAACGATATGCAAATATTTTCAACGGATCTTGTTCAGGGCGTCGTTGACTATGACTGAGTACAATTTCAAGACATTCCAACATACTTGGAATGTCCAAGTGCATGGATCGCTTTCCTGATTTTCAAAAGTTCATTAAAAATATTCTTCAAGAGATATGCAAATATATTCAACGGATTCTTGTTCAGGGCATGCTTGACTATGACTGTGTACAATTTCAAGACATTCCAAGATACTTTTGGGGTCTTTTTTGAATAAAAAGTTAAGTCACTGCCTAAGTGCACAGACTTTCCTCATTTTCAAAAATTCATTAAAAATATTCCTTAAGAGATATGCAAATATTTTCAATTGATTCTTGTTCAGGGCGTCGTTGACTATGACTGAGTACAATTTCAAGACATTCCAACATACTTGGAATGTCCAAGTGCATGGATCGCTTTTCGGATTTTCAAAAATTCATTAAAAATATTCTTCAAGAGATATGCAAATATATTCAACGGATTCTTGTTCAGGGCATGCTTGACTATGACTGTGTACAATTTCAAGACATTCCAAGATACTTTTGGGGTCTTTTTTGACAAAAAAGTTAAGTCACTGCCTAAGTGCATGGATCGCTTTCCTGATTTTCAAAAATTCATAAAAAATATTCCTTAAGCGATATGCAAATATTTTCAACAGATTCTTGTTCAGGGCGTCGTTGACTATGACTGAGTACAATTTCAAGACATTCCAACATACTTGGAATGTCCAAGTGCATGGATCGCTTTCCTGATTTTCAAAAGTTCATTAAAAATATTCTTCAAGAGATATGCAAATATATTCAACGGATTCTTGTTCAGGGCATGCTTGACTATGACTGTGTACAATTTCAAGACATTCCAAGATACCTTTGGGGTCTTTTTTGAATAAAAAGTTAAGTCACTGCCTAAGTGCACAGACTTTCATCATTTTCAAAAATTCATTAAAAATATTCCTTAAGAGATATGCAAATATTTTCAATGGATTCTTGTTCAGGGCGTCGTTGACTATGACCGAGTACAATTTCAAGACATTCCAACATACTTGGAATGTCCAAGTGCATGGATCGCTTTCCGGATTTTCAAAAATTCATTAAAAATATTCTTCAAGAGATATGCAAATATATTCAACGGATTCTTGTTCAGGGCATGCTTGACTATGACTGTGTACAATTTCAAGACATTCCAAGATACTTGGAATGTCCAAGTGCATGGATCGCTTTCCTGATTTTCAAAAGTTCATTAAAAATATTCTTCAAGAGATATGCAAATATATTCAACGGATTCTTGTTCAGGGCGTCGTTGACTATGACTGAGTACAATTTCAAGACATTCCAACATACTTGGAATGTCCAAGTGCATGGATCGCTTTCCTGATTTTCAAAAGTTCATTAAAAATATTCTTCAAGAGATATGCAAATATATTCAACGGATTCTTGTTCAGGGCATGCTTGACTATGACTGTGTACAATTTCAAGACATTCCAAGATACCTTTGGGGTCTTTTTTGAATAAAAAGTTAAGTCACTGCCTAAGTGCACAGACTTTCATCATTTTCAAAAATTCATTAAAAATATTCCTTAAGAGATATGCAAATATTTTCAATGGATTCTTGTTCAGGGCGTCGTTGACTATGACTGAGTACAATTTCAAGACATTCCAACATACTTGGAATGTCCAAGTGCATGGATCGCTTTCCGGATTTTCAAAAATTCATTAAAAATATTCTTCAAGAGATATGCAAATATATTCAACGGATTCTTGTTCAGGGCATTCTTGACTATGACTGTGTACAATTTCAAGACATTCCAAGATACTTTTGGGGTCTTTTTTGACGAAAAAGTTAAGTCACTGCCTAAGTGCATGGATCGCTTTCCTGATTTTCAGAAATTCTTTAAAAATATTCCTTAAACGATATGCAAATATTTTCAACGGATTCTTGTTCAGGGCGTCGTTGACTATGACTGAGTACAATTTCAAGACATTCCAACATACTTGGAATGTCCAAGTGCATGGATCGCTTTCCTGATTTTCAAAAGTTCATTAAAAATATTCTTCAAGAGATATGCAAATATATTCAACGGATTCTTGTTCAGGGCATGCTTGACTATGACTGTGTACAATTTCAAGACATTCCAAGATACCTTTGGGGTCTTTTTTGAATAAAAAGTTAAGTCACTGCCTAAGTGCACAGACTTTCATCATTTTCAAAAATTCATTAAAAATATTCCTTAAGAGATATGCAAATATTTTCAATTGATTCTTGTTCAAGGCGTCGTTGACTATGACTGAGTACAATTTCAAGACATTCCAACATACTTGCAATGTCCAAGTGCATGGATCGCTTTCCTGATTTTCAAAAGTTCATTAAAAATATTCTTCAAGAGATATGCAAATATATTCAACGGATTCTTGTTCAGGGCATGCTTGACTATGACTGTGTACAATTTCAAGACATTCCAAGATACCTTTGGGGTCTTTTTTGAATAAAAAGTTAAGTCACTGCCTAAGTGCACAGACTTTCATCATTTTCAAAAATTCATTAAAAATATTCCTTAAGAGATATGCAAATATTTTCAATGGATTCTTGTTCAGGGCGTCGTTGACTATGACTGAGTACAATTTCAAGACATTCCAACATACTTGGAATGTCCAAGTGCATGGATCGCTTTCCGGATTTTCAAAAATTCATTAAAAATATTCTTCAAGAGATATGCAAATATATTCAACGGATTCTTGTTCAGGGCATTCTTGACTATGACTGTGTACAATTTCAAGACATTCCAAGATACTTTTGGGGTCTTTTTTGACGAAAAAGTTAAGTCACTGCCTAAGTGCATGGATCGCTTTCCTGATTTTCAGAAATTCTTTAAAAATATTCCTTAAACGATATGCAAATATTTTCAACGGATTCTTGTTCAGGGCGTCGTTGACTATGACTGAGTACAATTTCAAGACATTCCAACATACTTGGAATGTCCAAGTGCATGGATCGCTTTCCTGATTTTCAAAAGTTCATTAAAAATATTCTTCAAGAGATATGCAAATATATTCAACGGATTCTTGTTCAGGGCATGCTTGACTATGACTGTGTACAATTTCAAGACATTCCAAGATACCTTTGGGGTCTTTTTTGAATAAAAAGTTAAGTCACTGCCTAAGTGCACAGACTTTCATCATTTTCAAAAATTCATTAAAAATATTCCTTAAGAGATATGCAAATATTTTCAATTGATTCTTGTTCAGGGCGTCGTTGACTATGACTGAGTACAATTTCAAGACATTCCAACATACTTGCAATGTCCAAGTGCATGGATCGCTTTCCTGATTTTCAAAAGTTCATTAAAAATATTCTTCAAGAGATATGCAAATATATTCAACGGATTCTTGTTCAGGGCATGCTTGACTATGACTGTGTACAATTTCAAGACATTCCAAGATACCTTTGGGGTCTTTTTTGAATAAAAAGTTAAGTCACTGCCTAAGTGCATGGATCGCTTTCCTGATTTTCAAAAATTCATTAAAAATATTCCTTAAGCGATATGCAAATATTTTCAACGGATTCTTGTTCAGGGCGTCGTTGACTATGACTGAGTACAATTTCAAGACATTCCAACATACTTGGAATGTCCAAGTGCATGGATCGCTTTCCGGATTTTCAAAAATTCATTAAAAATATTCTTCAAGAGATATGCAAATATATTCAACGGATTCTTATTCAGGGCATGCTTGACTATGACTGTGTACAATTTCAAGACATTCCAATTTACTTTTGGGGTTTTTTTTGAAAAAAAAGTCAAGTCACTAAGTGCATCAGGGCAAATGGATCGTTTCCTTCGTCTCACCTGATATCCTGCTGTGTGATCCACGGTGTCCAAACGTTTGTTTCCAGCGACTGGACGACATGGATGAACTCCTGCAGCTTTAATTCTTTAAAAACAACCCAAAAACATCAAAAGTTAAGTCACTGCCTAAGTGCATGGATCGCTTTCCTGATTTTCAAAAAATCATTAAAAATATTCCTTAAGAGATATGCAAATATTTTCAATTGATTCTTGTTCAGGGCGTCGTTGACTATGACTGAGTACAATTTCAAGACATTCCAACATACTTGGAATGTCCAAGTGCATGGATCGCTTTTCGGATTTTCAAAAATTCATTAAAAATATTCTTCAAGAGATATGCAAATATATTCAACGGATTCTTGTTCAGGGCATGCTTGACTATGACTGTGTACAATTTCAAGACATTCCAAGATACCTTTGGGGTCTTTTTTGGATAAAAAGTTAAGTCACTGCCTAAGTGCACAGACTTTCATCATTTTCAAAAATTCATTAAAAATATTCCTTAAGAGATATGCAAATATTTTCAATGGATTCTTGTTCAGGGCGTCGTTGACTATGACCGAGTACAATTTCAAGACATTCCAACATACTTGGAATGTCCAAGTGCATGGATCGCTTTCCGGATTTTCAAAAATTCATTAAAAATATTCTTCAAGAGATATGCAAATATATTCAACGGATTCTTGTTCAGGGCATGCTTGACTATGACTGTGTACAATTTCAAGACATTCCAAGATACTTTTGGGGTCTTTTTTGACAAAAAAGTTAAGTCACTGCCTAAGTGCATGGATCGCTTTTCTGATTTTCAAAAATTCATTAAAAATATTCCTTAAGCGATATGCAAATATTTTCAACGGATTCTTGTTCAGGGCGTCGTTGACTATGACTGAGTACAATTTCAAAACATTCCAACATACTTGGAATGTCCAAGTGCATGGATCGCTTTCCTGATTTTCAAAAGTTCATTAAAAATATTCTTCAAGAGATATGCAAATATATTCAACGGATTCTTGTTCAGGGCATGCTTGACTATGACTGTGTACAATTTCAAGACATTCCAAGATACCTTTGGGGTCTTTTTTGAATAAAAAGTTAAGTCACTGCCTAAGTGCACAGACTTTCATCATTTTCAAAAATTCATTAAAAATATTCCTTAAGAGATATGCAAATATTTTCAATGGATTCTTGTTCAGGGCGTCGTTGACTATGACCGAGTACAATTTCAAGACATTCCAACATACTTGGAATGTCCAAGTGCATGGATCGCTTTCCGGATTTTCAAAAATTCATTAAAAATATTCTTCAAGAGATATGCAAATATATTCAACGGATTCTTGTTCAGGGCATGCTTGACTATGACTGTGTACAATTTCAAGACATTCCAAGATACTTTTGGGGTCTTTTTTGACAAAAAAGTTAAGTCACTGCCTAAGTGCATGGATCGCTTTCCTCATTTTCAGAAATTCATTAAAAATATTCCTTAAGCGATATGCAAATATTTTCAACGGATTCTTGTTCAGGGCGTCGTTGACTATGACTGAGTACAATTTCAAGACATTCCAACATACTTGGAATGTCCAAGTGCATGGATCGCTTTCCTGATTTTCAAAAGTTCATTAAAAATATTCTTCAAGAGATATGCAAATATATTCAACGGATTCTTGTTCAGGGCATGCTTGACTATGACTGTGTACAATTTCAAGACATTCCAAGATACCTTTGGGGTCTTTTTTGAATAAAAAGTTAAGTCACTGCCTAAGTGCACAGACTTTCATCATTTTCAAAAATTCATTAAAAATATTCCTTAAGAGATATGCAAATATTTTCAATGGATTCTTGTTCAGGGCGTCGTTGACTATGACCGAGTACAATTTCAAGACATTCCAACATACTTGGAATGTCCAAGTGCATGGATCGCTTTCCGGATTTTCAAAAATTCATTAAAAATATTCCTTAAGAGATATGCAAATATTTTCAATTGATTCTTGTTCAGGGCGTCGTTGACTATGACTGAGTACAATTTCAAGACATTCCAACATACTTGGAATGTCCAAGTGCATGGATCGCTTTCCGGATTTTCAAAAATTCATTAAAAATATTCTTCAAGAGATATGCAAATATATTCAACGGATTCTTGTTCAGGGCATGCTTGACTATGACTGTGTACAATTTCAAGACATTCCAAGATACCTTTGGGGTCTTTTTTGACGAAAAAGTTAAGTCACTGCCTAAGTGCATGGATCGCTTTCCTGATTTTCAGAAATTCTTTAAAAATATTCCTTAAACGATATGCAAATATTTTCAACGGATTCTTGTTCAGGGCGTCGTTGACTATGACTGAGTACAATTTCAAGACATTCCAACATACTTGGAATGTCCAAGTGCATGGATCGCTTTTCGGATTTTCAAAAATTCATTAAAAATATTCTTCAAGAGATATGCAAATATATTCAACGGATTCTTATTCAGGGCATGCTTGACTATGACTGTGTACAATTTCAAGACATTCCAAGATACTTTTGGGGTCTTTTTTGACAAAAAAGTTAAGTCACTGCCTAAGTGCATGGATCGCTTTTCTGATTTTCAAAAATTCATTAAAAATATTCCTTAAGCGATATGCAAATATTTTCAACGGATTCTTGTTCAGGGCGTCGTTGACTATGACTGAGTACAATTTCAAAACATTCCAACATACTTGGAATGTCCAAGTGCATGGATCGCTTTCCTGATTTTCAAAAGTTCAATAAAAATATTCTTCAAGAGATATGCAAATATATTCAACGGATTCTTGTTCAGGGAATGCTTGACTATGACTGTGTACAATTTCAAGACATTCCAAGATACTTTTGGGGTCTTTTTTGAATAAAAAGTTAAGTCACTGCCTAAGTGCACAGACTTTCCTCATTTTCAAAAATTCATTAAAAATATTCCTTAAGAGATATGCAAATATTTTCAATGGATTCTTGTTCAGGGCGTTGTTGACTATGACTGAGTACAATTTCAAGACATTCCAACATACTTGGAATGTCCAAGTGCATGGATCGCTTTCCGGATTTTCAAAAATTCATTAAAAATATTCTTCAAGAGATATGCAAATATATTCAACGGATTCTTGTTCAGGGCATGCTTGACTATGACTGTGTACAATTTCAAGACATTCCAAGATACTTTTGGGGTCTTTTTTGACGAAAAAGTTAAATCACTGCCTAAGTGCATGGATCGCTTTCCTGATTTTCAGAAATTCTTTAAAAATATTCCTTAAACGATATGCAAATATTTTCAACGGATTCTTGTTCAGGGCGTCGTTGACTATGACTGAGTACAATTTCAAGACATTCCAACATACTTGGAATGTCCAAGTGCATGGATCGCTTTCCTGATTTTCAAAAGTTCATTAAAAATATTCTTCAAGAGATATGCAAATATATTCAACAGATTCTTGTTCAGGGCATGCTTGACTATGACTGTGTACAATTTCAAGACATTCCAAGATACCTTTGGGGTCTTTTTTGAATAAAAAGTTAAGTCACTGCCTCAGTGCACAGACTTTCATCATTTTCAAAGATTCATTAAAAATATTCCTTAAGCGATATGCAAATATTTTCAATGGATTCTTGTTCAGGGCGTCGTTGACTATGACCGAGTACAATTTCAAGACATTCCAACATACTTGGAATGTCCAAGTGCATGGATCGCTTTCCGGATTTTCAAAAATTCATTAAAAATATTCTTCAAGAGATATGCAAATATATTCAACGGATTCTTGTTCAGGGCATGCTTGACTATGACTGTGTACAATTTCAAGACATTCCAAGATACTTTTGGGGTCTTTTTTGAATAAAAAGTTAAGTCACTGCCTAAGTGCATGGATCGCTTTCCTGATTTTCAGAAATTCTTTAAAAATATTCCTTAAACGATATGCAAATATTTTCAACGGATTCTTGTTCAGGGCGTCGTTGACTATGACTGAGTACAATTTCAAGACATTCCAACATACTTGGAATGTCCAAGTGCATGGATCGCTTTCCTGATTTTCAAAAGTTCATTAAAAATATTCTTCAAGAGATATGCAAATATATTCAACGGATTCTTGTTCAGGGCATGCTTGACTATGACTGTGTACAATTTCAAGACATTCCAAGATACTTTTGGGGTCTTTTTTGAATAAAAAGTTAAGTCACTGCCTAAGTGCACAGACTTTCATCATTTTCAAAAATTCATTAAAAATATTCCTTAAGAGATATGCAAATATTTTCAATTGATTCTTGTTCAGGGCGTCGTTGACTATGACTGAGTACAATTTAAAGACATTCCAACATACTTGGAATGTCCAAGTGCATGGATCGCTTTTCGGATTTTCAAAAATTCATTAAAAATATTCTTCAAGAGATATGCAAATATATTCAACGGATTCTTGTTCAGGGCATGCTTGACTATGACTGTGTACAATTTCAAGACATTCCAAGATACTTTTGGGGTCTTTTTTGACAAAAAAGTTAAGTCACTGCCTAAGTGCATGGATCGCTTTCCTGATTTTCAAAAATTCATTAAAAATATTCCTTAAGCGATATGCAAATATTTTCAACGGATTCTTGTTCAGGGCGTCGTTGACTATGACTGAGTACAATTTCAAGACATTCCAACATACTTGGAATGTCCAAGTGCATGGATCGCTTTCCTGATTTTCAAAAGTTCATTAAAAATATTCTTCAAGAGATATGCAAATATATTCAACGGATTCTTGTTCAGGGCATGCTTGACTATGACTGTGTACAATTTCAAGACATTCCAAGATACTTTTGGGGTCTTTTTTGAATAAAAAGTTAAGTCACTGCCTAAGTGCACAGACTTTCCTCATTTTCAAAAATTCATTAAAAATATTCCTTAAGAGATATGCAAATATTTTCAATTGATTCTTGTTCAGGGCGTCGTTGACTATGACTGAGTACAATTTCAAGACATTCCAACATACTTGGAATGTCCAAGTGCATGGATCGCTTTTCGGATTTTCAAAAATTCATTAAAAATATTCTTCAAGAGATATGCAAATATATTCAACGGATTCTTGTTCAGGGCATGCTTGACTATGACTGTGTACAATTTCAAGACATTCCAAGATACTTTTGGGGTCTTTTTTGACAAAAAAGTTAAGTCACTGCCTAAGTGCATGGATCGCTTTCCTGATTTTCAAAAATTCATTAAAAATATTCCTTAAGCGATATGCAAATATTTTCAATTGATTCTTGTTCAGGGCGTCGTTGACTATGACTGAGTACAATTTCAAGACATTCCAACATACTTGGAATGTCCAAGTGCATGGATCGCTTTTTGGATTTTCAAAAATTCATTAAAAATATTCTTCAAGAGATATGCAAATATATTCAACGGATTCTTGTTCAGGGCATGCTTGACTATGACTGTGTACAATTTCAAGACATTCCAAGATACTTTTGGGGTCTTTTTTGACGAAAAAGTTAAGTCACTGCCTAAGTGCATGGATCGCTTTCCTGATTTTCAGAAATTCTTTAAAAATATTCCTTAAACGATATGCAAATATTTTCAACGGATTCTTGTTCAGGGCGTCTTTGACTATGACTGAGTACAATTTCAAGACATTCCAACATACTTGGAATGTCCAAGTGCATGGATCGCTTTCCTGATTTTCAAAAGTTCATTAAAAATATTCTTCAAGAGATATGCAAATATATTCAACGGATTCTTGTTCAGGGCATGCTTGACTATGACTGTGTACAATTTCAAGACATTCCAAGATACTTTTGGGGTCTTTTTTGAATAAAAAGTTAAGTCACTGCCTAAGTGCACAGACTTTCCTCATTTTCAAAAATTCATTAAAAATATTCCTTAAGAGATATGCAAATATTTTCAATTGATTCTTGTTCAGGGCGTCGTTGACTATGACTGAGTACAATTTCAAGACATTCCAACATACTTGGAATGTCCAAGTGCATGGATCGCTTTTCGGATTTTCAAAAATTCATTAAAAATATTCTTCAAGAGATATGCAAATATATTCAACGGATTCTTGTTCAGGGCATGCTTGACTATGACTGTGTACAATTTCAAGACATTCCAAGATACTTTTGGGGTCTTTTTTGACAAAAAAGTTAAGTCACTGCCTAAGTGCATGGATCGCTTTCCTCATTTTCAGAAATTCATTAAAAATATTCCTTAAGCGATATGCAAATATTTTCAACGGATTCTTGTTCAGGGCGTCGTTGACTATGACTGAGTACAATTTCAAGACATTCCAACATACTTGGAATGTCCAAGTGCATGGATCGCTTTCCTGATTTTCAAAAGTTCATTAAAAATATTCTTCAAGAGATATGCAAATATATTCAACGGATTCTTGTTCAGGGCATGCTTGACTATGACTGTGTACAATTTCAAGACATTCCAAGATACCTTTGGGGTCTTTTTTGAATAAAAAGTTAAGTCACTGCCTAAGTGCACAGACTTTCATCATTTTCAAAATTCATTAAAAATATTCCTTAAGAGATATGCAAATATATTCAACGGATTCTTGTTCAGGGCATTCTTGACTATGACTGTGTACAATTTCAAGACATTCCAAGATACTTTTGGGGTCTTTTTTGACGAAAAAGTTAAGTCACTGCCTAAGTGCATGGATCGCTTTCCTGATTTTCAGAAATTCTTTAAAAATATTCCTTAAACGATATGCAAATATTTTCAACGGATTCTTGTTCAGGGCGTCGTTGACTATGACTGAGTACAATTTCAAGACATTCCAACATACTTGGAATGTCCAAGTGCATGGATCGCTTTCCTGATTTTCAAAAGTTCATTAAAAATATTCTTCAAGAGATATGCAAATATATTCAACGGATTCTTGTTCAGGGCATGCTTGACTATGACTGTGTACAATTTCAAGACATTCCAAGATACTTTTGGGGTCTTTTTTGAATA
This sequence comes from Microchirus variegatus, assembly GCF_963457635.1. Lineage (NCBI taxonomy): Eukaryota > Metazoa > Chordata > Actinopteri > Pleuronectiformes > Soleidae > Microchirus > Microchirus variegatus. The sequence goes on along the minus strand of NW_028154684.1, from coordinate 133,864 downwards.
AAAAGTTAAGTCACTGCCTAAGTGCACAGACTTTCCTCATTTTCAAAAATTCATTAAAAATATTCCTTAAGAGATATGCAAATATTTTCAATTGATTCTTGTTCAGGGCGTCGTTGACTATGACTGAGTACAATTTCAAGACATTCCAACATACTTGGAATGTCCAAGTGCATGGATCGCTTTTCGGATTTTCAAAAATTCATTAAAAATATTCTTCAAGAGATATGCAAATATATTCAACGGATTCTTGTTCAGGGCATGCTTGACTATGACTGTGTACAATTTCAAGACATTCCAATTTACTTTTGGGGTTTTTTTTGAAAAAAAAGTCAAGTCACTAAGTGCATCAGGGCAAATGGATCGTTTCCTTCGTCTCACCTGATATCCTGCTGTGTGATCCACGGTGTCCAAACGTTTGTTTCCAGCGACTGGACGACATGGATGAACTCCTGCAGCTTTAATTCTTTAAAAACAACCCAAAAACATCAAAAGTTAAGTCACTGCCTAAGTGCATGGATCGCTTTCCTGATTTTCAAAAATTCATTAAAAATATTCCTCAAGAGATATGCAAATATATTCAACGGATTCTTGTTCAGGGCATGCTTGACTATGACTGTGTACAATTTCAAGACATTCCAAGATACTTTTGGGGTCTTTTTTGACGAAAAAGTTAAGTCACTACCTAAGTGCATGGATCGCTTTCCTGATTTTCAAAAATTCATTAAAAATATTCCTTAAGCGATATGCAAATATTTTCAACGGATTCTTGTTCAGGGCGTCGTTGACTATGACTGAGTACAATTTCAAGACATTCCAACATACTTGGAATGTCCAAGTGCATGGATCGCTTTTCGGATTTTCAAAAATTCATTAAAAATATTCTTCAAGAGATATGCAAATATATTCAACGGATTCTTATTCAGGGCATGCTTGACTATGACTGTGTACAATTTCAAGACATTCCAATTTACTTTTGGGGTTTTTTTTGAAAAAAAAGTCAAGTCACTAAGTGCATCAGGGCAAATGGATCGTTTCCTTCGTCTCACCTGATATCCTGCTGTGTGATCCATGGTGTCCAAACGTTTGTTTCCAGCGACTGGGCGACATGGATGAACTCCTGCAGCTTTAATGCTTTAAAAACAAACCAAAAACATCAAAAGTTAAGTCACTGCCTAAGTGCATGGATCGCTTTCCTAATTTTCAAAAATTCATTAAAAATATTCCTTAAGAGATATGCAAATATTTTCAATTGATTCTTGTTCAGGGCGTCGTTGACTATGACTGAGTACAATTTCAAGACATTCCAACATACTTGGAATGTCCAAGTGCATGGATCGCTTTTCGGATTTTCAAAAATTCATTAAAAATATTCTTCAAGAGATATGCAAATATATTCAATGGATTCTTGTTCAGGGCATGCTTGACTATGACTGTGTACAATTTCAAGACATTCCAAGATACTTTTGGGGTCTTTTTTGAATAAAAAGTTAAGTCACTGCCTAAGTGCATGGATCGCTTTCCTGATTTTCAAAAATTCATTAAAAATATTCCTTAAGCGATATGCAAATATTTTCAACGGATTCTTGTTCAGGGCGTCGTTGACTATGACTGAGTACAATTTCAAAACATTCCAACATACTTGGAATGTCCAAGTGCATGGATCGCTTTCCTGATTTTCAAAAGTTCATTAAAAATATTCTTCAAGAGATATGCAAATATATTCAACGGATTCTTGTTCAGGGCATGCTTGACTATGACTGTGTACAATTTCAAGACATTCCAAGATACTTTTGGGGTCTTTTTTGAATAAAAAGTTAAGTCACTGCCTAAGTGCACAGACTTTCCTCATTTTCAAAAATTCATTAAAAATATTCCTTAAGAGATATGCAAATATTTTCAATTGATTCTTGTTCAGGGCGTCGTTGACTATGACTGAGTACAATTTAAAGACATTCCAACATACTTGGAATGTCCAAGTGCATGGATCGCTTTTCGGATTTTCAAAAATTCATTTAAAATATTCTTCAAGAGATATGCAAATATATTCAAAGGATTCTTGTTCAGGGCATGCTTGACTATGACTGTGTACAATTTCAAGACATTCCAAGATACTTTTGGGGTCTTTTTTGACGAAAAAGTTAAGTCACTGCCTAAGTGCATGGATCGCTTTCCTGATTTTCAAAAATTCATTAAAAATATTCCTTAAGCGATATGCAAATATTTTCAACGGATTCTTGTTCAGGGCGTCGTTGACTATGACTGAGTACAATTTCAAGACATTCCAACATACTTGGAATGTCCAAGTGCATGGATCGCTTTCCGGATTTTCAAAAATTCATTTAAAATATTCTTCAAGAGATATGCAAATATATTCAACGGATTCTTGTTCAGGGCATGCTTGACTATGACTGTGTACAATTTCAAGACATTCCAAGATACTTTTGGGGTCTTTTTTGACGAAAAAGTTAAGTCACTGCCTAAGTGCATGGATCGCTTTCCTGATTTTCAAAAATTCATTAAAAATATTCCTTAAGCGATATGCAAATATTTTCAACGGATTCTTGTTCAGGGCGTCGTTGACTATGACTGAGTACAATTTCAAGACATTCCAACATACTTGGAATGTCCAAGTGCATGGATCGCTTTCCGGATTTTCAAAAATTCATTAAAAATATTCTTCAAGAGATATGCAAATATATTCAACGGATTCTTATTCAGGGCATGCTTGACTATGACTGTGTACAATTTCAAGACATTCCAATTTACTTTTGGGGTTTTTTTTGAAAAAAAAGTCAAGTCACTAAGTGCATCAGGGCAAATGGATCGTTTCCTTCGTCTCACCTGATATCCTGCTGTGTGATCCACGGTGTCCAAACGTTTGTTTCCAGCGACTGGACGACATGGATGAACTCCTGCAGCTTTAATTCTTTAAAAACAACCCAAAAACATCAAAAGTTAAGTCACTGCCTAAGTGCATGGATCGCTTTCCTGATTTTCAAAAATTCATTAAAAATATTCCTCAAGAGATATGCAAATATATTCAACGGATTCTTGTTCAGGGCATGCTTGACTATGACTGTGTACAATTTCAAGACATTCCAATTTACTTTTGGGTTTTTTTTTGAAAAAAAAGTCAAGTCACTAAGTGCATCAGGGCAAATGGATCGTTTCCTTCGTCTCACCTGATATCCTGCTGTGTGATCCACGGTGTCCAAACGTTTGTTTCCAGCGACTGGGCGACATGGATGAACTCCTGCAGCTTTAATGCTTTAAAAACAAACCAAAAACATCAAAAGTTAAGTCACTGCCTAAGTGCATGGATCGCTTTCCTAATTTTCAAAAATTCATTTAAAATATTCCTTAAGAGATATGCAAATATTTTCAATTGATTCTTGTTCAGGGCGTCGTTGACTATGACTGAGTACAATTTCAAGACATTCCAACATACTTGGAATGTCCAAGTGCATGGATCGCTTTTCGGATTTTCAAAAATTCATTAAAAATATTCTTCAAGAGATATGCAAATATATTCAACGGATTCTTGTTCAGGGCATGCTTGACTATGACTGTGTACAATTTCAAGACATTCCAAGATACTTTTGGGGTCTTTTTTGACGAAAAAGTTAAGTCACTGCCTAAGTGCATGGATCGCTTTCCTGATTTTCAAAAATTCATTAAAAATATTCCTTAAGCGATATGCAAATATTTTCAACGGATTCTTGTTCAGGGCGTCGTTGACTATGACTGAGTACAATTTCAAGACATTCCAACATACTTGGAATGTCCAAGTGCATGGATCGCTTTCCTGATTTTCAAAAGTTCATTAAAAATATTCTTCAAGAGATATGCAAATATATTCAACGGATTCTTGTTCAGGGCATGCTTGACTATGACTGTGTACAATTTCAAGACATTCCAAGATACCTTTGGGGTCTTTTTTGGATAAAAAGTTAAGTCACTGCCTAAGTGCACAGACTTTCATCATTTTCAAAAATTCATTAAAAATATTCCTTAAGAGATATGCAAATATTTTCAATGGATTCTTGTTCAGGGCGTCGTTGACTATGACCGAGTACAATTTCAAGACATTCCAACATACTTGGAATGTCCAAGTGCATGGATCGCTTTCCGGATTTTCAAAAATTCATTAAAAATATTCTTCAAGAGATATGCAAATATATTCAACGGATTCTTGTTCAAGGCATGCTTGACTATGACTGTGTACAATTTCAAGACATTCCAAGATACTTTTGGGGTCTTTTTTGACGAAAAAGTTAAGTCACTGCCTAAGTGCATGGATCGCTTTCCTGATTTTCAAAAATTCATTAGAAATATTCCTTAAGCGATATGCAAATATTTTCAACGGATTCTTGTTCAGGGCATGCTTGACTATGACTGTGTACAATTTCAAGACATTCCAAGATACTTTTGGGATCTTTTTTGAATAAAAAGTTAAGTCACTGCCTAAGTGCACAGACTTTCCTCATTTTCAAAAATTCATTAAAAATATTCCTTAAGAGATATGCAAATATTTTCAATTGATTCTTGTTCAGGGCGTCGTTGACTATGACTGAGTACAATTTCAAGACATTCCAACATACTTGGAATGTCCAAGTGCATGGATCGCTTTTCGGATTTTCAAAAATTCATTAAAAATATTCTTCAAGAGATATGCAAATATATTCAACGGATTCTTGTTCAGGGCATGCTTGACTATGACTGTGTACAATTTCAAGACATTCCAAGATACTTTTGGGGTCTTTTTTGACGAAAAAGTTAAGTCACTGCCTAAGTGCATGGATCGCTTTCCTGATTTTCAAAAATTCATTAAAAATATTCCTTAAGCGATATGCAAATATTTTCAACGGATTCTTGTTCAGGGCGTCGTTGACTATGACTGAGTACAATTTCAAGACATTCCAACATACTTGGAATGTCCAAGTGCATGGATCGCTTTTCGGATTTTCAAAAATTCATTAAAAATATTCTTCAAGAGATATGCAAATATATTCAACGGATTCTTGTTCAGGGCATGCTTGACTATGACTGTGTACAATTTCAAGACATTCCAAGATACTTTTGGGGTCTTTTTTGAATAAAAAGTTAAGTCACTGCCTAAGTGCATGGATCGCTTTCCTGATTTTCAAAAATTCATTAAAAATATTCCTTAAGCGATATGCAAATATTTTCAACGGATTCTTGTTCAGGGCGTCGTTGACTATGACTGAGTACAATTTCAAAACATTCCAACATACTTGGAATGTCCAAGTGCATGGATCGCTTTCCTGATTTTCAAAAGTTCATTAAAAATATTCTTCAAGAGATATGCAAATATATTCAACGGATTCTTGTTCAGGGCATGCTTGACTATGACTGTGTACAATTTCAAGTTATTCCAAGATACTTTTGGGGTCTTTTTTGAATAAAAAGTTAAGTCACTGCCTAAGTGCACAGACTTTCCTCATTTTCAAAAATTCATTAAAAATATTCCTTAAGAGATATGCAAATATTTTCAATTGATTCTTGTTCAGGGCGTCGTTGACTATGACTGAGTACAATTTAAAGACATTCCAACATACTTGGAATGTCCAAGTGCATGGATCGCTTTTCGGATTTTCAAAAATTCATTAAAAATATTCTTCAAGAGATATGCAAATATATTCAACGGATTCTTGTTCAGGGCATGCTTGACTATGACTGTGTACAATTTCAAGACATTCCAAGATACTTTTGGGGTCTTTTTTGACAAAAAAGTTAAGTCACTGCCTAAGTGCATGGATCGCTTTCCTGATTTTCAAAAATTCATTAGAAATATTCCTTAAGCGATATGCAAATATTTTCAACGGATTCTTGTTCAGGGCGTCGTTGACTATGACTGAGTACAATTTCAAGACATTCCAACATACTTGGAATGTCCAAGTGCATGGATCGCTTTCCTGATTTTCAAAAGTTCATTAAAAATATTCTTCAAGAGATATGCAAATATATTCAACGGATTCTTGTTCAGGGCATGCTTGACTATGACTGTGTACAATTTCAAGACATTCCAAGATACCTTTGGGGTCTTTTTTGAATAAAAAGTTAAGTCACTGCCTAAGTGCACAGACTTTCATAATTTTGAAAAATTCATTAAAAATATTCCTTAAGACATATGCAAATATTTTCAATGGATTCTTGTTCAGGGCGTCGTTGACTATGACCGAGTACAATATCAAGACATTCCAACATACTTGGAATGTCCAAGTGCATGGATCGCTTTCCGGATTTTCAAAAATTCATTAAAAATATTCTTCAAGAGATATGCAAATATATTCAACGGATTCTTGTTCAGGGCATTCTTGACTATGACTGTGTACAATTTCAAGACATTCCAAGATACTTTTGGGGTCTTTTTTGACGAAAAAGTTAAGTCACTGCCTAAGTGCATGGATCGCTTTCCTGATTTTCAGAAATTCTTTAAAAATATTCCTTAAACGATATGCAAATATTTTCAACGGATTCTTGTTCAGGGCGTCGTTGGCTATGACTGAGTACAATTTCAAGACATTCCAACATACTTGGAATGTCCAAGTGCATGGATCGCTTTCCTGATTTTCAAAAGTTCATTAAAAATATTCTTCAAGAGATATGCAAATATATTCAACGGATTCTTGTTCAGGGCATGCTTGACTATGACTTTGTACAATTTCAAGACATTCCAAGATACCTTTGGGGTCTTTTTTGAATAAAAAGTTAAGTCACTGCCTCAGTGCACAGACTTTCATCATTTTCAAAAATTCATTAAAAATATTCCTTAAGAGATATGCAAATATTTTCAATGGATTCTTGTTCAGGGCGTCGTTGACTATGACCGAGTCCAATTTCAAGACATTCCAACATACTTGGAATGTCCAAGTGCATGGATCGCTTTCCGGATTTTCAAAAATTCATTTAAAATATTCTTCAAGAGATATGCAAATATATTCAACGGATTCTTGTTCAGGGCATTCTTGACTATGACTGTGTACAATTTCAAGACATTCCAAGATACTTTTGGGGTCTTTTTTGACGAAAAAGTTAAGTCACTGCCTAAGTGCATGGATCGCTTTCCTGATTTTCAGAAATTCTTTAAAAATATTCCTTAAACGATATGCAAATATTTTCAACGGATTCTTGTTCAGGGCGTCGTTGACTATGACTGAGTACAATTTCAAGACATTCCAACATACTTGGAATGTCCAAGTGCATGGATCGCTTTTCGGATTTTCAAAAATTCATTAAAAATATTCTTCAAGAGATATGCAAATATATTCAACGGATTCTTGTTCAGGGCATGCTTGACTATGACTGTGTACAATTTCAAGACATTCCAAGATACTTTTGGGGTCTTTTTTGACAAAAAAGTTAAGTCACTGCCTAAGTGCATGGATCGCTTTCCTGATTTTCAAAAATTCATTAGAAATATTCCTTAAGCGATATGCAAATATTTTCAACGGATTCTTGTTCAGGGCGTCGTTGACTATGACTGAGTACAATTTCAAGACATTCCAACATACTTGGAATGTCCAAGTGCATGGATCGCTTTCCTGATTTTCAAAAGTTCATTAAAAATATTCTTCAAGAGATATGCAAATATATTCAACGGATTCTTGTTCAGGGCATGCTTGACTATGACTGTGTACAATTTCAAGACATTCCAAGATACTTTTGGGATCTTTTTTGAATAAAAAGTTAAGTCACTGCCTAAGTGCACAGACTTTCCTCATTTTCAAAAATTCATTAAAAATATTCCTTAAGAGATATGCAAATATTTTCAATTGATTCTTGTTCAGGGCGTCGTTGACTATGACTGAGTACAATTTCAAGACATTCCAACATACTTGGAATGTCCAAGTGCATGGATCGCTTTTCGGATTTTCAAAAATTCATTAAAAATATTCTTCAAGAGATATGCAAATATATTCAACGGATTCTTGTTCAGGGCATGCTTGACTATGACTGTGTACAATTTCAAGACATTCCAAGATACTTTTGGGGTCTTTTTTGACGAAAAAGTTAAGTCACTGCCTAAGTGCATGGATCGCTTTCCTGATTTTCAAAAATTCATTAAAAATATTCCTTAAGCGATATGCAAATATTTTCAACGGATTCTTGTTCAGGGCGTCGTTGACTATGACTGAGTACAATTTCAAGACATTCCAAGATACCTTTGGGGTCTTTTTTGAATAAAAAGTTAAGTCACTGCCTAAGTGCACAGACTTTCATCATTTTCAAAAATTCATTAAAAATATTCCTTAAGAGATATGCAAATATTTTCAATTGATTCTTGTTCAGGGCGTCGTTGACTATGACTGAGTACAATTTCAAGACATTCCAACATACTTGGAATGTCCAAGTGCATGGATCGCTTTCCTGATTTTCAAAAATTAATTAAAAATATTCTTCAAGAGATATGCAAATATATTCAACATATTCTTGTTCAGGGCATGCTTGACTATGACTGTGTACAATTTCAAGACATTCCAAGATACTTTTGGGGTCTTTTTTGAATAAAAAGTTAAGTCACTGCCTAAGTGCACAGACTTTCCTGATTTTCAGAAATTCTTTAAAAATATTCCTTAAACGATATGCAAATATTTTCAACGGATTCTTGTTCAGGGCGTCGTTGACTATGACTGAGTACAATTTCAAGACATTCCAACATACTTGGAATGTCCAAGTGCATGGATCGCTTTCCTGATTTTCAAAAGTTCATTAAAAATATTCTTCAAGAGATATGCAAATATATTCAACGGATTCTTGTTCAGGGCATGCTTGACTATGACTGTGTACAATTTCAAGACATTCCAAGATACTTTTGGGGTCTTTTTTGAATAAAAAGTTAAGTCACTGCCTAAGTGCACAGACTTTCCTCATTTTCAAAAATTCATTAAAAATATTCCTTAAGAGATATGCAAATATTTTCAATTGATTCTTGTTCAGGGCGTCGTTGACTATGACTGAGTACAATTTCAAGACATTCCAACATACTTGGAATGTCCAAGTGCATGGATCGCTTTTCGGATTTTCAAAAATTCATTAAAAATATTCTTCAAGAGATATGCAAATATATTCAACGGATTCTTGTTCAGGGCATGCTTGACTATGACTGTGTACAATTTCAAGACATTCCAAGATACTTTTGGGGTCTTTTTTGACGAAAAAGTTAAGTCACTGCCTAAGTGCATGGATCGCTTTCCTGATTTTCAAAAATTCATTAAAAATATTCCTTAAGCGATATGCAAATATTTTCAACGGATTCTTGTTCAGGGCGTCGTTGACTATGACTGAGTACAATTTCAAGACATTCCAACATACTTGGAATGTCCAAGTGCATGGATCGCTTTCCTGATTTTCAAAAGTTCATTAAAAATATTCTTCAAGAGATATGCAAATATATTCAACGGATTCTTGTTCAGGGCATGCTTGACTATGACTGTGTACAATTTCAAGACATTCCAAGATACCTTTGGGGTCTTTTTTGAATAAAAAGTTAAGTCACTGCCTAAGTGCACAGACTTTCATCATTTTCAAAAATTCATTAAAAATATTCCTTAAGAGATATGCAAATATTTTCAATTGATTCTTGTTCAGGGCGTCGTTGACTATGACTGAGTACAATTTCAAGACATTCCAACATACTTGGAATGTCCAAGTGCATGGATCGCTTTTCGGATTTTCAAAAATTAATTAAAAATATTCTTCAAGAGATATGCAAATATATTCAACATATTCTTGTTCAGGGCATGCTTGACTATGACTGTGTACAATTTCAAGACATTCCAAGATACTTTTGGGGTCTTTTTTGACAAAAAAGTTTAGTCACTGCCTAAGTGCATGGATCGCTTTCCTGATTTTCAGAAATTCTTTAAAATATTCCTTAAACGATATGCAAATATTTTCAACGGATTCTTGTTCAGGGCGTCGTTGACTATGACTGAGTACAATTTCAAGACATTCCAACATACTTGGAATGTCCAAGTGCATGGATAGCTTTCCTGATTTTCAAAAGTTCATTAAAAATATTCTTCAAGAGATATGCAAATATATTCAACGGATTCTTGTTCAGGGCATGCTTGACTATGACTGTGTACAATTTCAAGACATTCCAAGATACTTTTGGGGTCTTTTTTGAATAAAAAGTTAAGTCACTGCCTAAGTGCATGGATCGCTTTCCTGATTTTCAAAAATTCATTAAAAATATTCCTTAAGCGATATGCAAATATTTTCAACGGATTCTTGTTCAGGGCGTCGTTGACTATGACTGAGTACAATTTCAAAACATTCCAACATACTTGGAATGTCCAAGTGCATGGATCGCTTTCCTGATTTTCAAAAGTTCATTAAAAATATTCTTCAAGAGATATGCAAATATATTCAACGGATTCTTGTTCAGGGCATGCTTGACTATGACTGTGTACAATTTCAAGTTATTCCAAGATACTTTTGGGGTCTTTTTTGAATAAAAAGTTAAGTCACTGCCTAAGTGCACAGACTTTCCTCATTTTCAAAAATTCATTAAAAATATTCCTTAAGAGATATGCAAATATTTTCAATTGATTCTTGTTCAGGGCGTCGTTGACTATGACTGAGTACAATTTAAAGACATTCCAACATACTTGGAATGTCCAAGTGCATGGATCGCTTTTCGGATTTTCAAAAATTCATTAAAAATATTCTTCAAGAGATATGCAAATATATTCAACGGATTCTTGTTCAGGGCATGCTTGACTATGACTGTGTACAATTTCAAGACATTCCAAGATACTTTTGGGGTCTTTTTTGACAAAAAAGTTAAGTCACTGCCTAAGTGCATGGATCACTTTCCTGATTTTCAAAAATTCATTAAAAATATTCCTTAAGCGATATGCAAATATTTTCAACGGATTCTTGTTCAGGGCGTCGTTGACTATGACTGAGTACAATTTCAAGACATTCCAACATACTTGGAATGTCCAAGTGCATGGATCGCTTTCCTGATTTTCAAAAGTTCATTAAAAATATTCTTCAAGAGATATGCAAATATATTCAACGGATTCTTGTTCAGGGCATGCTTGACTATGACTGTGTACAATTTCAAGACATTCCAAGATACTTTTGGGGTCTTTTTTGAATAAAAAGTTAAGTCACTGCCTAAGTGCACAGACTTTCCTCATTTTCAAAAATTCATTAAAAATATTCCTTAAGAGATATGCAAATATTTTCAATTGATTCTTGTTCAGGGCGTCGTTGACTATGACTGAGTACAATTTCAAGACATTCCAACATACTTGGAATGTCCAAGTGCATGGATCGCTTTTCGGATTTTCAAAAATTCATTAAAAATATTTTTCAAGAGATATGCAAATATATTCAACGGATTCTTGTTCAGGGCATGCTTGACTATGACTGTGTACAATTACAAGACATTCCAAGATACTTTTGGGGTCTTTTTTGACAAAAAAGTTAAGTCACTGCCTAAGTGCATGGATCGCTTTCCTGATTTTCAAAAATTCATTAAAAATATTCCTTAAGCGATATGCAAATATTTTCAACGGATTCTTGTTCAGGGCGTCGTTGACTATGACTGAGTACAATTTCAAGACATTCCAACATACTTGGAATGTCCAAGTGCATGGATCGCTTTCCTGATTTTCAAAAGTTCATTAAAAATATTCTTCAAGAGATATGCAAATATATTCAACGGATTCTTGTTCAGGGCATGCTTGACTATGACTGTGTACAATTTCAAGACATTCCAAGATACCTTTGGGGTCTTTTTTGAATAAAAAGTTAAGTCACTGCCTAAGTGCACAGACTTTCATCATTTTCAAAAATTCATTTAAAATATTCCTTAAGAGATATGCAAATATTTTCAATGGATTCTTGTTCAGGGCGTCGTTGACTATGACTGAGTACAATTTCAAGACATTCCAACATACTTGGAATGTCCAAGTGCATGGATCGCTTTCCTGATTTTCAAAAATTCATTAAAAATATTCCTTAAGCGATATGCAAATATTTTCAACGGATTCTTGTTCAGGGCGTCGTTGACTATGACTGTGTACAATTTCAAGACATTCCAACATACTTGGAATGTCCAAGTGCATGGATCGCTTTCCGGATTTTCAAAAATTCATTAAAAATATTCTTCAAGAGATATACAAATATATTCAACGGATTCTTGTTCAGGGCATGCTTGACTATGACTGTGTACAATTTCAAGACATTCCAAGATACTTTTGGGGTCTTTTTTGACGAAAAAGTTAAGTCACTGCCTAAGTGCATGGATCGCTTTCCTGATTTTCAAAAATTCATTAAAAATATTCCTTAAGCGATATGCAAATATTTTCAACGGATTCTTGTTCAGGGCGTCGTTGACTATGACTGAGTACAATTTCAAGACATTCCAACATACTTGGAATGTCCAAGTGCATGGATCGCTTTCCTGATTTTCAAAAGTTCATTAAAAATATTCTTCAAGAGATATGCAAATATATTCAACGGATTCTTGTTCAGGGCATGCTTGACTATGACTGTGTACAATTTCAAGACATTCCAAGATACTTTTGGGGTCTTTTTTGAATAAAAAGTTAAGTCACTGCCGAAGTGCACAGACTTTCCTCATTTTCAAAAATTCATTAAAAATATTCCTTAAGAGATATGCAAATATTTTCAATTGATTCTTGTTCAGGGCGTCGTTGACTATAACTGAGTACAATTTCAAGACATTCCAACATACTTGGAATGTCCAAGTGCATGGATCGCTTTTCGGATTTTCAAAAATTCATTAAAAATATTCTTCAAGAGATATGCAAATATATTCAACGGATTCTTGTTCAGGGCATGCTTGACTATGACTGTGTACAATTTCAAGACATTCCAAGATACTTTTGGGGTCTTTTTTGAATAAAAAGTTAAGTCACTGCCTAAGTGCATGGATCGCTTTCCTGATTTTCAAAAATTAATTAAAAATATTCCTTAAGCGATATGCAAATATTTTCAACGGATTCTTGTTCAGGGCGTCGTTGACTATGACTGAGTACAATTTCAAGACATTCCAACATACTTGGAATGTCCAAGTGCATGGATCGCTTTCCTGATTTTCAAAAGTTCATTAACAATATTCTTCAAGAGATATGCAAATATATTCAACGGATTCTTGTTCAGGGCATGCTTGACTATGACTGTGTACAATTTCAAGACATTCCAAGATACCTTTGGGGTCTTTTTTGAATAAAAAGTTAAGTCACTGCCTAAGTGCACAGACTTTCATCATTTTCAAAAATTCATTAAAAATATTCCTTAAGAGATATGCAAATATATTCAACGGATTCTTGTTCAGGGCATGCTTGACTATGACTGTGTACAATTTCAAGACATTCCAAGATACCTTTGGGGTCTTTTTTGAATAAAAAGTTAAGTCACTGCCTAAGTGCATGGATCGCTTTCCTGATTTTCAAAAATTCATTAAAAATATTCCTTAAGCGATATGCAAATATTTTCAACGGATTCTTGTTCAGGGCGTCGTTGACTATGACTGAGTACAATTTCAAGACATTCCAACATACTTGGAATGTCCAAGTGCATGGATCGCTTTCCTGATTTTCAAAAATTCATTAAAAATATTCCTTAAGCGATATGCAAATATTTTCAATGGATTCTTGTTCAGGGCGTCGTTGACTATGACTGAGTACAATTTCAAGACATTCCAACATACTTGGAATGTCCAAGTGCATGGATCGCTTTCCTGATTTTCAAAAGTTCATTAAAAATATTCTTCAAGAGATATGCAAATATATTCAATGGATTCTTGTTCAGGGCATGCTTGACTATGACTGTGTACAATTTCGAGACATTCCAAGATACCTTTGGGGTCTTTTTTGAATAAAAAGTTAAGTCACTGCCTAAGTGCACAGACTTTCATCATTTTCAAAAATTCATTAAAAATATTCCTTAAGAGATATGCAAATATTTTCAATGGATTCTTGTTCAGGGCGTCGTTGACTATGACCGAGTACAATTTCAAGACATTCCAACATACTTGGAATGTCCAAGTGCATGGATCGCTTTCCGGATTTTCAAAAATTCATTAAAAATATTCTTCAAGAGATATGCAAATATATTCAACGGATTCTTGTTCAGGGCATGCTTGACTATGACTGTGTACAATTTCAAGACATTCCAAGATACTTTTGGGGTCTTTTTTGACGAAAAAGTTAAGTCACTGCCTAAGTGCATGGATCGCTTTCCTGATTTTCAGAAATTCTTTAAAAATATTCCTTAAACGATATGCAAATATTTTCAACGGATTCTTGTTCAGGGCGTCGTTGACTATGACTGAGTACAATTTCAAGACATTCCAACATACTTGGAATGTCCAAGTGCATGGATCGCTTTCCTGATTTTCAAAAGTTCATTAAAAATATTCTTCAAGAGATATGCAAATATATTCAACGGATTCTTGTTCAGGGCATGCTTGACTATGACTGTGTACAATTTCAAGACATTCCAAGATACTTTTGGGGTCTTTTTTGAATAAAAAGTTAAGTCACTGCCTAAGTGCACAGACTTTCCTCATTTTCAAAAATTCATTAAAAATATTCCTTAAGAGATATGCAAATATTTTCAATTGATTCTTGTTCAGGGCGTCGTTGACTATGACTGAGTACAATTTCAAGACATTCCAACATACTTGGAATGTCCAAGTGCATGGATCGCTTTTCGGATTTTCAAAAATTCATTAAAAATATTCTTCAAGAGATATGCAAATATATTCAACGGATTCTTGTTCAGGGCATGCTTGACTATGACTGTGTACAATTTCAAGACATTCCAAGATACTTTTGGGGTCTTTTTTGACAAAAAAGTTAAGTCACTGCCTAAGTGCATGGATCGCTTTCCTGATTTTCAGAAATTCTTTAAAAATATTCCTTAAACGATATGCAAATATTTTCAACGGATTCTTGTTCAGGGCGTCGTTGACTATGACTGAGTACAATTTCAAGACATTCCAACATACTTGGAATGTCCAAGTGCATGGATCGCTTTCCTGATTTTCAAAAGTTCATTAAAAATATTCTTCAAGAGATATGCAAATATATTCAACGGATTCTTGTTCAGGGCATGCTTGACTATGACTGTGTACAATTTCAAGACATTCCAAGATACTTTTGGGGTCTTTTTTGACAAAAAAGTTAAGTCACTGCCTAAGTGCATGGATCGCTTTTCTGATTTTCAAAAATTCATTAAAAATATTCCTTAAGCGATATGCAAATATTTTCAACGGATTCTTGTTCAGGGCGTCGTTGACTATGACTGAGTACAATTTCAAAACATTCCAACATACTTGGAATGTCCAAGTGCATGGATCGCTTTCCTGATTTTCAAAAGTTCATTAAAAATATTCTTCAAGAGATATGCAAATATATTCAACGGATTCTTGTTCAGGGCATGCTTGACTATGACTGTGTACAATTTCAAGACATTCCAAGATACTTTTGGGGTCTTTTTTGAATAAAAAGTTAAGTCACTGCCTAAGTGCACAGACTTTCCTCATTTTCAAAAATTCATTAAAAATATTCCTTAAGAGATATGCAAATATTTTCAATGGATTCTTGTTCAGGGCGTTGTTGACTATGACTGAGTACAATTTCAAGACATTCCAACATACTTGGAATGTCCAAGTGCATGGATCGCTTTCCGGATTTTCAAAAATTCATTAAAAATATTCTTCAAGAGATATGCAAATATATTCAACGGATTCTTGTTCAGGGCATGCTTGACTATGACTGTGTACAATTTCAAGACATTCCAAGATACTTTTGGGGTCTTTTTTGACAAAAAAGTTAAGTCACTGCCTAAGTGCATGGATCGCTTTCCTGATTTTCAGAAATTCTTTAAAAATATTCCTTAAACGATATGCAAATATTTTCAACGGATTCTTGTTCAGGGCGTCGTTGACTATGACTGAGTACAATTTCAAGACATTCCAACATACTTGGAATGTCCAAGTGCATGGATCGCTTTCCTGATTTTCAAAAGTTCATTAAAAATATTCTTCAAGAGATATGCAAATATATTCAACGGATTCTTGTTCAGGGCATGCTTGACTATGACTGTGTACAATTTCAAGACATTCCAAGATACTTTTGGGGTCTTTTTTGAATAAAAAGTTAAGTCACTGCCTAAGTGCACAGACTTTCCTCATTTTCAAAAATTCATTAAAAATATTCCTTAAGAGATATGCAAATATTTTCAATTGATTCTTGTTCAGGGCGTCGTTGACTATGACTGAGTACAATTTCAAGACATTCCAACATACTTGGAATGTCCAAGTGCATGGATCGCTTTTCGGATTTTCAAAAATTCATTAAAAATATTCTTCAAGAGATATGCAAATATATTCAACGGATTCTTGTTCAGGGCATGCTTGACTATGACTGTGTACAATTTCAAGACATTCCAAGATACTTTTGGGGTCTTTTTTGACAAAAAAGTTAAGTCACTGCCTAAGTGCATGGATCGCTTTCCTGATTTTCAGAAATTCTTTAAAAATATTCCTTAAACGATATGCAAATATTTTCAACGGATTCTTGTTCAGGGCGTCGTTGACTATGACTGAGTACAATTTCAAGACATTCCAACATACTTGGAATGTCCAAGTGCATGGATCGCTTTCCTGATTTTCAAAAGTTCATTAAAAATATTCTTCAAGAGATATGCAAATATATTCAACGGATTCTTGTTCAGGGCATGCTTGACTATGACTGTGTACAATTTCAAGACATTCCAAGATACTTTTGGGGTCTTTTTTGACGAAAAAGTTAAGTCACTGCCTAAGTGCATGGATCGCTTTCCTGATTTTCAGAAATTCTTTAAAAATATTCCTTAAACGATATGCAAATATTTTCAACGGATTCTTGTTCAGGGCGTCGTTGACTATGACTGAGTACAATTTCAAGACATTCCAACATACTTGGAATGTCCAAGTGCATGGATCGCTTTCCTGATTTTCAAAAGTTCATTAAAAATATTCTTCAAGAGATATGCAAATATATTCAACGGATTCTTGTTCAGGGCATGCTTGACTATGACTGTGTACAATTTCAAGACATTCCAAGATACTTTTGGGGTCTTTTTTGAATAAAAAGTTAAGTCACTGCCTAAGTGCACAGACTTTCCTCATTTTCAAAAATTCATTAAAAATATTCCTTAAGAGATATGCAAATATTTTCAATTGATTCTTGTTCAGGGCGTCGTTGACTATGACTGAGTACAATTTCAAGACATTCCAACATACTTGGAATGTCCAAGTGCATGGATCGCTTTTCGGATTTTCAAAAATTCATTAAAAATATTCTTCAAGAGATATGCAAATATATTCAACGGATTCTTGTTCAGGGCATGCTTGACTATGACTGTGTACAATTTCAAGACATTCCAAGATACTTTTGGGGTCTTTTTTGACAAAAAAGTTAAGTCACTGCCTAAGTGCATGGATCGCTTTCCTGATTTTCAGAAATTCTTTAAAAATATTCCTTAAACGATATGCAAATATTTTCAACGGATTCTTGTTCAGGGCGTCGTTGACTATGACTGAGTACAATTTCAAGACATTCCAACATACTTGGAATGTCCAAGTGCATGGATCGCTTTCCTGATTTTCAAAAGTTCATTAAAAATATTCTTCAAGAGATATGCAAATATATTCAACGGATTCTTGTTCAGGGCATGCTTGACTATGACTGTGTACAATTTCAAGACATTCCAAGATACTTTTGGGGTCTTTTTTGAATAAAAAGTTAAGTCACTGCCTAAGTGCACAGACTTTCCTCATTTTCAAAAATTCATTAAAAATATTCCTTAAGAGATATGCAAATATTTTCAATTGATTCTTGTTCAGGGCGTCGTTGACTATGACTGAGTACAATTTCAAGACATTCCAACATACTTTGAATGTCCAAGTGCATGGATCGCTTTTCGGATTTTCAAAAATTCATTAAAAATATTCTTCAAGAGATATGCAAATATATTCAACGGATTCTTGTTCAGGGCATGCTTGACTATGACTGTGTATAATTTCAAGACATTCCAAGATACTTTTGGGGTCTTTTTTGACAAAAAAGTTAAGTCACTGCCTAAGTGCATGGATCGCTTTCCTGATTTTCAAAAATTCATAAAAAATATTCCTTAAGCGATATGCAAAAATTTTCAACGGATTCTTGTTCAGGGCATGCTTGACTATGACTGTGTACAATTTCAAGACATTCCAAGATACTTTTGGGGTCTTTTTTGAATAAAAAGTTAAGTCACTGCCTAAGTGCACAGACTTTCCTCATTTTCAAAAATTCATTAAAAATATTCCTTAAGAGATATGCAAATATTTTCAATTGATTCTTGTTCAGGGCGTCGTTGACTATGACTGAGTACAATTTCAAGACATTCCAACATACTTTGAATGTCCAAGTGCATGGATCGCTTTTCGGATTTTCAAAAATTCATTAAAAATATTCTTCAAGAGATATGCAAATATATTCAACGGATTCTTGTTCAGGGCATGCTTGACTATGACTGTGTACAATTTCAAGACATTCCAAGATACTTTTGGGGTCTTTTTTGACAAAAAAGTTAAGTCACTGCCTAAGTGCATGGATCGCTTTCCTGATTTTCAAAAATTCATTAAAAATATTCCTTAAGCGATATGCAAATATTTTCAACGGATTCTTGTTCAGGGCGTCGTTGACTATGACTGAGTACAATTTCAAGACATTCCAACATACTTGGAATGTCCAAGTGCATGGATCGCTTTTCGGATTTTCAAAAATTCATTAAAAATATTCTTCAAGAGATATGCAAATATATTCAACGGATTCTTGTTCAGGGCATGCTTGACTATGACTGTGTACAATTTCAAGACATTCCAAGATACTTTTGGGGTCTTTTTTGACGAAAAAGTTAAGTCACTGCCTAAGTGCATGGATAGCTTTCCTGATTTTCAAAAATTCATTAAAAATATTCCTTAAGCGATATGCAAATATTTTCAACGGATTCTTGTTCAGGGCGTCGTTGACTATGACCGAGTACAATTTCAAGACATTCCAACATACTTTGAATGTCCAAGTGCATGGATCGCTTTCCTGATTTTCAAAAGTTCATTAAAAATATTCTTCAAGAGATATGCAAATATATTCAACGGATTCTTGTTCAGGGCATGCTTGACTATGACTGTGTACAATTTCAAGACATTCCAAGATACTTTTGGGGTCTTTTTTGACGAAAAAGTTAAGTCACTGCCTAAGTGCATGGATCGCTTTCCTGATTTTCAGAAATTCTTTAAAAATATTCCTTAAACGATATGCAAATATTTTCAACGGATTCTTGTTCAGGGCGTCGTTGACTATGACTGAGTACAATTTCAAGACATTCCAACATACTTGGAATGTCCAAGTGCATGGATCGCTTTCCTGATTTTCAAAAGTTCATTAAAAATATTCTTCAAGAGATATGCAAATATATTCAACGGATTCTTGTTCAGGGCATGCTTGACTATGACTGTGTACAATTTCAAGACATATCAAGATACTTTTTGGGTCTTTTTTGAATAAAAAGTTAAGTCACTGCCTAAGTGCACAGACTTTCCTCATTTTCAAAAATTCATTAAAAATAATCCTTAAGAGATATGCAAATATTTTCAATTGATTCTTGTTCAGGGCGTCGTTGACTATGACTGAGTACAATTTCAAGACATTCCAACATACTTGGAATGTCCAAGTGCATGGATCGCTTTTCGGATTTTCAAAAATTCATTAAAAATATTCTTCAAGAGATATGCAAATATATTCAACGGTTTCTTGTTCAGGGCATGCTTGACTATGACTGTGTACAATTTCAAGACATTCCAAGATACTTTTGGGGTCTTTTTTGACAAAAAAGTTAAGTCACTGCCTAAGTGCATGGATTGCTTTCCTGATTTTCAAAAATTCATTAAAAATATTCTTTAAGCGATATGCAAATATTTTCAACGGATTCTTGTTCAGGGCGTCGTTGACTATGACTGAGTACAATTTCAAGACATTCCAACATACTTGGAATGTCCAAGTGCATGGATCGCTTTCCGGATTTTCAAAAATTCATTAAAAATATTCTTCAAGAGATATGCAAATATATTCAACAGATTCTTGTTCAGGGCATGCTTGACTATGACTGTGTACAATTTCAAGACATTCCAAGATACTTTTGGGGTCTTTTTTGAATAAAAAGTTAAGTCACTGCCTAAGTGCACAGACTTTCCTCATTTCCAAAAATTCATTAAAAATATTCCTTAAGAGATATGCAAATATTTTCAATGGATTCTTGTTCAGGGCGTCGTTGACTATGACCGAGTACAATTTCAAGACATTCCAACATACTTGGAATGTCCAAGTGCATGGATCGCTTTCCGGATTTTCAAAAATTCATTAAAAATATTCTTCAAGAGATATGCAAATATATTCAACGGATTCTTGTTCAGGGCATGCTTGACTATGACTGTGTACAATTTCAAGACATTCCAAGATACTTTTGGGGTCTTTTTTGACGAAAAAGTTAAGTCACTGCCTAAGTGCATGGATCGCTTTCCTGATTTTCAAAAATTCATTAAAAATATTCCTTAAGCGATATGCAAATATTTTCAACGGATTCTTGTTCAGGGCGTCGTTGACTATGACTGAGTACAATTTCAAGACATTCCAACATACTTGGAATGTCCAAGTGCATGGATCGCTTTCCGGATTTTCAAAAGTTCATTAAAAATATTCTTCAAGAGATATGCAAATATATTCAACGGATTCTTATTCAGGGCATGCTTGACTATGACTGTGTACAATTTCAAGACATTCCAATTTACTTTTGGGTTTTTTTTTGAAAAAAAAGTCAAGTCACTAAGTGCATCAGGGCAAATGGATCGTTTCCTTCGTCTCACCTGATATCCTGCTGTGTGATCCACGGTGTCCAAACGTTTGTTTCCAGCGACTGGACGACATGGATGAACTCCTGCAGCTTTAATTCTTTAAAAACAACCCAAAAACATCAAAAGTTAAGTCACTGCCTAAGTGCATGGATCGCTTTCCTGATTTTCAAAAATTCATTAAAAATATTCCTCAAGAGATATGCAAATATATTCAACGGATTCTTGTTCAGGGCATGCTTGACTATGACTGTGTACAATTTCAAGACATTCCAACATACTTGGAATGTCCAAGTGCATGGATCGCTTTTCGGATTTTCAAAAATTCATTAAAAATATTCTTCAAGAGATATGCAAATATATTCAACGGATTCTTGTTCAGGGCATGCTTGACTATGACTGTGTACAATTTCAAGACATTCCAAGATACTTTTGGGGTCTTTTTTGACGAAAAAGTTAAGTCACTGCCTAAGTGCATGGATCGCTTTCCTGATTTTCAAAAATTCATTAAAAATATTCCTTAAGCGATATGCAAATATTTTCAACGGATTCTTGTTCAGGGCGTCGTTGACTATGACTGAGTACAATTTCAAGACATTCCAACATACTTGGAATGTCCAAGTGCATGGATCGCTTTCCTGATTTTCAAAAGTTCATTAAAAATATTCTTCAAGAGATATGCAAATATATTCAACGGATTCTTGTTCAGGGCATGCTTGACTATGACTGTGTACAATTTCAAGACATTCCAAGATACTTTTGGGGTCTTTTTTGAATAAAAAGTTAAGTCACTGCCTAAGTGCACAGACTTTCCTCATTTTCAAAAATTCATTTAAAATATTCCTTAAGAGATATGCAAATATTTTCAATGGATTCTTGTTCAGGGCGTCGTTGACTATGACCGAGTACAATTTCAAGACATTCCAACATACTTGGAATGTCCAAGTGCATGGATCGCTTTCCGGATTTTCAAAAATTCATTCAAAATATTCTTCAAGAGATATGCAAATATATTCAACGGATTCTTGTTCAGGGCATGCTTGACTATGACTGTGTACAATTTCAAGACATTCCAAGATACTTTTGGGGTCTTTTTTGACGAAAAAGTTAAGTCACTGCCTAAGTGCATGGATCGCTTTCCTGATTTTCAGAAATTCTTTAAAAATATTCCTTAAACGATATGCAAATATTTTCAACGGATTCTTGTTCAGGGCGTCGTTGACTATGACTGAGTACAATTTCAAGACATTCCAACATACTTGGAATGTCCAAGTGCATGGATCGCTTTCCTGATTTTCAAAAGTTCATTAAAAATATTCTTCAAGAGATATGCAAATATATTCAACGGATTCTTGTTCAGGGCATGCTTGACTATGACTGCGTACAATTTCAAGACATTCCAAGATACTTTTGGGGTCTTTTTTGAATAAAAAGTTAAGTCACTGCCTAAGTGCACAGACTTTCCTCATTTTCAAAAATTCATTAAAAATATTCCTTAAGAGATATGCAAATATTTTCAATTGATTCTTGTTCAGGGCGTCGTTGACTATGACTGAGTACAATTTCAAGACATTCCAACATACTTGGAATGTCCAAGTGCATGGATCGCTTTTCGGATTTTCAAAAATTCATTAAAAATATTCTTCAAGAGATATGCAAATATATTCAACGGATTCTTGTTCAGGGCATGCTTGACTATGACTGTGTACAATTTCAAGACATTCCAAGATACTTTTGGGGTCTTTTTTGACAAAAAAGTTAAGTCACTGCCTAAGTGCATGGATCGCTTTCCTGATTTTCAGAAATTCTTTAAAAATATTCCTTAAACGATATGCAAATATTTTCAACGGATTCTTGTTCAGGGCGTCGTTGACTATGACTGAGTACAATTTCAAGACATTCCAACATACTTGGAATGTCCAAGTGCATGGATCGCTTTCCTGATTTTCAAAAGTTCATTAAAAATATTCTTCAAGAGATATGCAAATATATTCAACGGATTCTTGTTCAGGGCATGCTTGACTATGACTGTGTACAATTTCAAGACATTCCAAGATACTTTTGGGGTCTTTTTTGAATAAAAAGTTAAGTCACTGCCTCAGTGCACAGACTTTCCTCATTTTCAAAAATTCATTAAAAATATTCCTTAAGAGATATGCAAATATTTTCAATTGATTCTTGTTCAGGGCGTCGTTGACTATGACTGAGTACAATTTCAAGACATTCCAACATACTTTGAATGTCCAAGTGCATGGATCGCTTTTCGGATTTTCAAAAATTCATTAAAAATATTCTTCAAGAGATATGCAAATATATTCAACGGATTCTTGTTCAGGGCATGCTTGACTATGACTGTGTACAATTTCAAGACATTCCAAGATACTTTTGGGGTCTTTTTTGACAAAAAAGTTAAGTCACTGCCTAAGTGCATGGATCACTTTCCTGAATTTCAAAAATTCATTAAAAATATTCCTTAAGCGATATGCAAATATTTTCAACGGATTCTTGTTCAGGGCGTCGTTGACTATGACTGAGTACAATTTCAAGACATTCCAACATACTTGGAATGTCCAAGTGCATGGATCGCTTTCCTGATTTTCAAAAGTTCATTAAAAATATTCTTCAAGAGATATGCAAATATATTCAACGGATTCTTGTTCAGGGCATGCTTGACTATGACTGTGTACAATTTCAAGACATTCCAAGATACCTTTGGGGTCTTTTTTGAATAAAAAGTTAAGTCACTGCCTAAGTGCACAGACTTTCATCATTTTCAAAAATTCATTAAAAATATTCCTTAAGAGATATGCAAATATTTTCAATGGATTCTTGTTCAGGGCGTCGTTGACTATGACCGAGTACAATTTCAAGACATTCCAACATACTTGGAATGTCCAAGTGCATGGATCGCTTTCCGGATTTTCAAAAATTCATTAAAAATATTCTTCAAGAGATATGCAAATATATTCAACGGATTCTTGTTCAGGGCATTCTTGATTATGACTGTGTACAATTTCAAGACATTCCAAGATACTTTTGGGGTCTTTTTTGACGAAAAAGTTAAGTCACTGCCTAAGTGCATGGATCGCTTTCCTGATTTTCAGAAATTCTTTAAAAATATTCTTTAAACTATACGCAAATATTTTCAACGGATTCTTGTTCAGGGCGTCGTTGACTATGACTGAGTACAATTTCAAGACATTCCAACATACTTGGAATGTCCAAGTGCATGGATCGCTTTCCTGATTTTCAAAAGTTCATTAAAAATATTCTTCAAGAGATATGCAAATATATTCAACGGATTCTTGTTCAGGGCATGCTTGACTATGACTGTGTACAATTTCAAGACATTCCAAGATACTTTTGGGGTCTTTTTTGACAAAAAAGTTAAGTCACTGCCTAAGTGCATGGATCTCTTTCCTGATTTTCAAAAATTCATTAGAAATATTCCTTAAGCGATATGCAAATATTTTCAACGGATTCTTGTTCAGGGCGTCGTTGACTATGACTGAGTACAATTTCAAGACATTCCAACATACTTGGAATGTCCAAGTGCATGGATCGCTTTCCTGATTTTCAAAAGTTCATTAAAAATATTCTTCAAGAGATATACAAATATATTCAACGGATTCTTGTTCAGGGCATGCTTGACTATGACTGTGTACAATTTCAAGACATTCCAAGATACCTTTGGGGTCTTTTTTGAATAAAAAGTTAAGTCACTGCCTCAGTGCACAGACTTTCATCATTTTCAAAAATTCATTAAAAATATTCCTTAAGAGATATGCAAATATTTTCAATGGATTCTTGTTCAGGGCGTCATTGACTATGACCGAGTACAATTTCAAGACATTCCAACATACTTGGAATGTCCAAGTGCATGGATCGCTTTCCTGATTTTCAAAAGTTCATTAAAAATATTCTTCAAGAGATATGCAAATATATTCAACGGATTCTTGTTCAGGGCATGCTTGACTATGACTGTGTACAATTTCAAGACATTCCAAGATACTTTTGGGGTCTTTTTTGAATAAAAAGTTAAGTCACTGCCTAAGTGCACAGACTTTCCTCATTTTCAAAA
This sequence comes from Microchirus variegatus, assembly GCF_963457635.1. Taxonomy (NCBI): domain Eukaryota; kingdom Metazoa; phylum Chordata; class Actinopteri; order Pleuronectiformes; family Soleidae; genus Microchirus; species Microchirus variegatus. The sequence goes on along the minus strand of NW_028154684.1, from coordinate 108,839 downwards.
ATTCATTAAAAATATTCCTTAAGAGATATGCAAATATTTTCAATTGATTCTTGTTCAGGGCGTCGTTGACTATGACTGAGTACAATTTCAAGACATTCCAACATACTTGGAATGTCCAAGTGCATGGATCGCTTTTCGGATTTTCAAAAATTCATTAAAAATATTATTCAAGAGAAATGCAAATATATTCAACATATTCTTGTTCAGGGCATGCTTGACTATGACTGTGTACAATTTCAAGACATTCCAAGATACTTTTGGGGTCTTTTTTGACGAAAAAGTTAAGTCACTGCCTAAGTGCATGGATCGCTTTCCTGATTTTCAAAAATTCATTAAAAATATTCCTTAAGCGATATGCAAATACTTTCAACGGATTCTTGTTCAGGGCGTCGTTGACTATGACTGAGTACAATTTCAAGACATTCCAACATACTTGGAATGTCCAAGTGCATGGATCGCTTTCCTGATTTTCCAAAGTTCATTAAAAATATTCTTCAAGAGATATGCAAATATATTCAACGGATTCTTGTTCAGGGCATGCTTGACTATGACTGTGTACAATTTCAAGACATTCCAAGATACTTTTGGGGTCTTTTTTGACGAAAAAGTTAAGTCACTGCCTAAGTGCATGGATCGCTTTCCTGATTTTCAGAAATTCTTTAAAAATATTCCTTAAACGATATGCAAATATTTTCAACGGATTCTTGTTCAGGGCGTCGTTGACTATGACTGAGTACAATTTCAAGACATTCCAACATACTTGGAATGTCCAAGTGCATGGATCGCTTTCCTGATTTTCAAAAGTTCATTAAAAATATTCTTCAAGAGATATGCAAATATATTCAACGGATTCTTGTTCAGGGCATGCTTGACTATGACTGTGTACAATTTCAAGACATTCCAAGATACTTTTGGGGTCTTTTTTGAATGAAAAGTTAAGTCACTGGCTTAGTGCACAGACTTTCCTCATTTTCAAAAATTCATTAAAAATATTCCTTAAGAGATATGCAAATATTTTCAATTGATTCTTGTTCAGAGCGTCGTTGACTATGACTGAGTACAATTTCAAGACATTCCAACATACTTGGAATGTCCAAGTGCATGGATCGCTTTCCGGATTTTCAAAAATTCATTAAAAATATTCTTCAAGAGATATGCAAATATATTCAACGGATTCTTGTTCAGGGCATGCTTGACTATGACTGTGTACAATTTCAAGACATTCCAAGATACTTTTGGGGTCTTTTTTGACGAAAAAGTTAAGTCACTGCCTAAGTGCATGGATCGCTTTCCTGATTTTCAAAAATTCATTAAAAATATTCCTTAAGCGATATGCAAATATTTTCAACGGATTCTTGTTCAGGGCGTCGTTGACTATGACTGAGTACAATTTCAAGACATTCCAACATACTTGGAATGTCCAAGTGCATGGATCGCTTTCCTGATTTTCAAAAGTTCATTAAAAATATTCTTCAAGAGATATGCAAATATATTCAACGGATTCTTGTTCAGGGCATGCTTGACTATGACTGTGTACAATTTCAAGACATTCCAAGATACTTTTGGGGTCTTTTTTGACGAAAAAGTTAAGTCACTGCCTAAGTGCATGGATCGCTTTCCTGATTTTCAGAAATTCTTTAAAAATATTCCTTAAACGATATGCAAATATTTTCAACGGATTCTTGTTCAGGGCGTCGTTGACTATGACTGAGTACAATTTCAAGACATTCCAACATACTTGGAATGTCCAAGTGCATGGATCGCTTTCCTGATTTTCAAAAGTTCATTAAAAATATTCTTCAAGAGATATGCAAATATATTCAACGGTTTCTTGTTCAGGGCATGCTTGACTATGACTGTGTACAATTTCAAGACATTCCAAGATACTTTTGGGGTCTTTTTTGACAAAAAAGTTAAGTCACTGCCTAAGTGCATGGATTGCTTTCCTGATTTTCAAAAATTCATTAAAAATATTCCTTAAGCGATATGCAAATATTTTCAACGGATTCTTGTTCAGGGCGTCGTTGACTATGACTGAGTACAATTTCAAGACATTCCAACATACTTGGAATGTCCAAGTGCATGGATCGCTTTCCGGATTTTCAAAAATTCATTAAAAATATTCTTCAAGAGATATGCAAATATATTCAACGGATTCTTGTTCAGGGCATGCTTGACTATGACTGTGTACAATTTCAAGACATTCCAAGATACTTTTGGGGTCTTTTTTGAATAAAAAGTTAAGTCACTGCCTAAGTGCACAGACTTTCCTCATTTCCAAAAATTCATTAAAAATATTCCTTAAGAGATATGCAAATATTTTCAATGGTTTCTGTTCAGGGCGTCGTTGACTATGACCGAGTACAATTTCAAGACATTCCAACATACTTGGAATGTCCAAGTGCATGGATCGCTTTCCGGATTTTCAAAAATTCATTAAAAATATTCTTCAAGAGATATGCAAATATATTCAACGGATTCTTGTTCAGGGCATGCTTGACTATGACTGTGTACAATTTCAAGACATTCCAAGATACTTTTGGGGTTTTTTTTGAAAAAAAAGTCAAGTCACTAAGTGCATCAGGGCAAATGGATGGTTTCCTTCGTCTCACCTGATATCCTGCTGTGTGATCCACGGTGTCCAAACGTTTGTTTCCAGCGACTGGACGACATGGATGAACTCCTGCAGCTTTAATTCTTTAAAAACAACCCAAAAACATCAAAAGTTAAGTCACTGCCTAAGTGCATGGATCGCTTTCCTGATTTTCAAAAATTCATTAAAAATATTCCTCAAGAGATATGCAAATATATTCAACGGATTCTTGTTCAGGGCATGCTTGACTATGACTGTGTACAATTTCAAGACATTCCAAGATACTTTTGGGGTCTTTTTTGACGAAAAAGTTAAGTCACTGCCTAAGTGCATGGATCGCTTTCCTGATTTTCAAAAATTCATTAAAAATATTCCTTAAGCGATATGCAAATATTTTCAACGGATTCTTGTTCAGGGCGTCGTTGACTATGACTGAGTACAATTTCAAGACATTCCAACATACTTGGAATGTCCAAGTGCATGGATCGCTTTCCGGATTTTCAAAAATTCATTAAAAATATTCTTCAAGAGATATGCAAATATATTCAACGGATTCTTATTCAGGGCATGCTTGACTATGACTGTGTACAATTTCAAGACATTCCAATTTACTTTTGGGGTTTTTTTTGAAAAAAAAGTCAAGTCACTAAGTGCATCAGGGCAAATGGATCGTTTCCTTCGTCTCACCTGATATCCTGCTGTGTGATCCACGGTGTCCAAACGTTTGTTTCCAGCGACTGGGCGACATGGATGAACTCCTGCAGCTTTAATGCTTTAAAAACAAACCAAAAACATCAAAAGTTAAGTCACTGCCTAAGTGCATGGATCGCTTTCCTAATTTTCAGAAATTCATTAAAAATATTCCTTAAGCGATATGCAAATATTTTCAACGGATTCTTGTTCAGGGCGTCGTTGTCTATGACTGAGTACAATTTCAAGACATTCCAACATACTTGGAATGTCCAAGTGCATGGATCGCTTTCCTGATTTTCAAAAGTTCATTAAAAATATTCTTCAAGAGATATGCAAATATATTCAACGGATTCTTGTTCAGGGCATGCTTGACTATGACTGTGTACAATTTCAAGACATTCCAAGATACCTTTGGGGTCTTTTTTGAATAAAAAGTTAAGTCACTGCCTAAGTGCACAGACTTTCATCATTTTCAAAAATTCATTAAAAATATTCCTTAAGAGATATGCAAATATTTTCAATGGATTCTTGTTCAGGGCGTCGTTGACTATGACCGAGTACAATTTCAAGACATTCCAACATACTTGGAATGTCCAAGTGCATGGATCGCTTTCCGGATTTTCAAAAATTCATTAAAAATATTCTTCAAGAGATATGCAAATATATTCAACGGATTCTTGTTCAGGGCATGCTTGACTATGACTGTGTACAATTTCAAGACATTCCAAGATACTTTTGGGGTCTTTTTTGAATGAAAAGTTAAGTCACTGGCTTAGTGCACAGACTTTCCTCATTTTCAAAAATTCATTAAAAATATTCGTTAAGAGATATGCAAATATTTTCAATTGATTCTTGTTCAGAGCGTCGTTGACTATGACTGAGTACAATTTCAAGACATTCCAACATACTTGGAATGTCCAAGTGCATGGATCGCTTTTCGGATTTTCAAAAATTCATTAAAAATATTCTTCAAGAGATATGCAAATATATTCAACGGATTCTTGTTCAGGGCATGCTTGACTATGACTGTGTACAATTTCAAGACATTCCAAGATACTTTTGGGGTCTTTTTTGACGAAAAAGTTAAGTCACTGCCTAAGTGCATGGATCGCTTTCCTGATTTTCAAAAATTCATTAAAAAATATTCCTTAAGCGATATGCAAATATTTTCAACGGATTCTTGTTCAGGGCGTCGTTGACTATGACTGAGTACAATTTCAAGACATTCCAACATACTTGGAATGTCCAAGTGCATGGATCGCTTTAGCGATTTTCAAAAGTTCATTAAAAATATTCTTCAAGAGATATGCAAATATATTCAACGGATTCTTGTTCAGGGCATGCTTGACTATGACTGTGTACAATTTCAAGACATTCCAAGATACTTTTGGGGTCTTTTTTGAATAAAAAGTTAAGTCACTGCCTAAGTGCACAGACTTTCATCATTTTCAAAAATTCATTAAAAATATTCCTTAAGAGATATGCAAATATTTTCAATTGATTCTTGTTCAGGGCGTCGTTGACTATGACTGAGTACAATTTCAAGACATTCCAACATACTTGGAATGTCCAAGTGCATGGATCGCTTTCCTGATTTTCAAAAGTTCATTAAAAATATTCTTCAAGAGATATGCAAATATATTCAACAGATTCTTGTTCAGGGCATGCTTGACTATGACTGTGTACAATTTCAAGACATTCCAAGATACTTTTGGGGTCTTTTTTGACAAAAAAGTTAAGTCACTGCCTAAGTGCATGGATCGCTTTCCTGATTTTCAAAAATTCATTAAAAATATTCCTTAAGCTATATGCAAATATTTTCAACGGATTCTTGTTCAGGGCGTCGTTGACTATGACTGAGTACAATTTCAAGACATTCCAACATACTTGGAATGTCCAAGTGCATGGATCGCTTTCCTGATTTTCAAAAGTTCATTAAAAATATTCTTCAAGAGATATGCAAATATATTCAACGGATTCTTGTTCAGGGCATGCTTGACTATGACTGTGTACAATTTCAAGACATTCCAAGATACTTTTGGGGTCTTTTTTGAATAAAAAGTTAAGTCACTGCCTAAGTGCACAGACTTTCCTCATTTTCAAAAATTCATTAAAAATATTCCTTAAGAGATATGCAAATATTTTCAATTGATTCTTGTTCAGGGCGTCGTTGACTATGACTGAGTACAATTTCAAGACATTCCAACATACTTGGAATGTCCAAGTGCATGGATCGCTTTTCGGATTTTCAAAAATTCATTAAAAATATTCTTCAAGAGATATGCAAATATATTCAACGGATTCTTGTTCAGGGCATGCTTGACTATGACTGTGTACAATTTCAAGACATTCCAATTTACTTTTGGGGTTTTTTTTGAAAAAAAAGTCAAGTCACTAAGTGCATCAGGGCAAATGGATCGTTTCCTTCGTCTCACCTGATATCCTGCTGTGTGATCCACGGTGTCCAAACGTTTGTTTCCAGCGACTGGACGACATGGATGAACTCCTGCAGCTTTAATTCTTTAAAAACAACCCAAAAACATCAAAAGTTAAGTCACTGCCTAAGTGCATGGATCGCTTTCCTGATTTTCAAAAATTCATTAAAAATATTCCTCAAGAGATATGCAAATATACTCAACGGATTCTTGTTCAGGGCATGCTTGACTATGACTGTGTACAATTTCAAGACATTCCAAGATACTTTTGGGGTCTTTTTTGACGAAAAAGTTAAGTCACTGCCTAAGTGCATGGATCGCTTTCCTGATTTTCAAAAATTCATTAAAAATATTCCTTAAGCGATATGCAAATATTTTCAACGGATTCTTGTTCAGGGCGTCGTTGACTATGACTGAGTACAATTTCAAGACATTCCAACATACTTGGAATGTCCAAGTGCATGGATCGCTTTTCGGATTTTCAAAAATTCATTAAAAATATTCTTCAAGAGATATGCAAATATATTCAACGGATTCTTATTCAGGGCATGCTTGACTATGACTGTGTACAATTTCAAGACATTCCAATTTACTTTTGGGGTTTTTTTTGAAAAAAAAGTAAAGTCACTAAGTGCATCAGGGCAAATGGATCGTTTCCTTCGTCTCACCTGATATCCTGCTGTGTGATCCACGGTGTCCAAACGTTTGTTTCCAGCGACTGGGCGACATGGATGAACTCCTGCAGCTTTAATGCTTTAAAAACAAACCAAAAACATCAAAAGTTAAGTCACTGCCTAAGTGCATGGATCGCTTTCCTGATTTTCAGAAATTCTTTAAAAATATTCCTTAAACGATATGCAAATATTTTCAACGGATTCTTGTTCAGGGCGTCGTTGACTATGACTGAGTACAATTTCAAGACATTCCAACATACTTGCAATGTCCAAGTGCATGGATCGCTTTCCTGATTTTCAAAAGTTCATTAAAAATATTCTTCAAGAGATATGCAAATATATTCAACGGATTCTTGTTCAGGGCATGCTTGACTATGACTGTGTACAATTTCAAGACATTCCAAGATACTTTTGGGGTCTTTTTTGACAAAAAAGTTAAGTCACTGCCTAAGTGCATGGATCGCTTTCCTGATTTTCAAAAATTCATTAAAAATATTCCTTAAGCGATATGCAAATATTTTCAACGGATTCTTGTTCAGGGCGTCGTTGACTATGACTGAGTACAATTTCAAGACATTCCAACATACTTGGAATGTCCAAGTGCATGGATCGCTTTCCTGATTTTCAAAAGTTCATTAAAAATATTCTTCAAGAGATATGCAAATATATTCAACGGATTCTTGTTCAGGGCATGCTTGACTATGACTGTGTACAATTTCAAGACATTCCAAGATACTTTTGGGGTCTTTTTTGAATAAAAAGTTAAGTCACTGCCTAAGTGCACAGACTTTCATCATTTTCAAAAATTCATTAAAAATATTCCTTAAGAGATATGCAAATATTTTCAATGGATTCTTGTTCAGGGCGTCGTTGACTATGACCGAGTACAATTTCAAGACATTCCAACATACTTGGAATGTCCAAGTGCATGGATCGCTTTCCGGATTTTCAAAAATTCATTAAAAATATTCTTCAAGAGATATGCAAATATATTCAACGGATTCTTGTTCAGGGCATGCTTGACTATGACTGTGTACAATTTCAAGACATTCCAAGATACTTTTGGGGTCTTTTTTGACAAAAAAGTTAAGTCACTGCCTAAGTGCATGGATCGCTTTCCTGATTTTCAAAAATTCATAAAAAATATTCCTTAAGCGATATGCAAATATTTTCAACGGATTCTTGTTCAGGGCGTCGTTGACTATGACTGAGTACAATTTCAAGACATTCCAACATACTTGGAATGTCCAAGTGCATGGATCGCTTTCCTGATTTTCAAAAGTTCATTAAAAATATTCTTCAAGAGATATGCAAATATATTCAACGGATTCTTGTTCAGGGCATGCTTGACTATGACTGTGTACAATTTCAAGACATTCCAAGATACCTTTGGGGTCTTTTTTGAATAAAAAGTTAAGTCACTGCCTAAGTGCACAGACTTTCATCATTTTCAAAAATTCATTAAAAATATTCCTTAAGAGATATGCAAATATTTTCAATGGATTCTTGTTCAGGGCGTCGTTGACTATGACCGAGTACAATTTCAAGACATTCCAACATACTTGGAATGTCCAAGTGCATGGATCGCTTTCCGGATTTTCAAAAATTCATTAAAAATATTCTTCAAGAGATATGCAAATATATTCAACGGATTCTTGTTCAGGGCATGCTTGACTATGACTGTGTACAATTTCAAGACATTCCAAGATACTTTTGGGGTCTTTTTTGACGAAAAAGTTAAGTCACTGCCTAAGTGCATGGATCGCTTTCCTGATTTTCAAAAATTCTTTAAAAATATTCCTTAAACGATATGCAAATATTTTCAACGGATTCTTGTTCAGGGCGTCGTTGACTGTGACTGAGTACAATTTCAAGACATTCCAACATACTTGGAATGTCCAAGTGCATGGATCGCTTTCCTGATTTTCAAAAGTTCATTAAAAATATTCTTCAAGAGATATGCAAATATATTCAACGGATTCTTGTTCAGGGCATGCTTGACTATGACTGTGTACAATTTCAAGACATTCCAAGATACTTTTGGGGTCTTTTTTGAATAAAAAGTTAAGTCACTGCCTAAGTGCACAGACTTTCCTCATTTTCAAAAATTCATTAAAAATATTCCTTAAGAGATATGCAAATATTTTCAATTGATTCTTGTTCAGGGCGTCGTTGACTATGACTGAGTACAATTTCAAGACATTCCAACATACTTGGAATGTCCAAGTGCATGGATCGCTTTTCGGATTTTCAAAAATTCATTAAAAATATTCTTCAAGAGATATGCAAATATATTCAACGGATTCTTGTTCAGGGCATGCTTGACTATGACTGTGTACAATTTCAAGACATTCCAAGATACTTTTGGGGTCTTTTTTGACAAAAAAGTTAAGTCACTGCCTAAGTGCATGGATCGCTTTCCTGATTTTCAGAAATTCTTTAAAAATATTCCTTAAGAGATATGCAAATATTTTCAATTGATTCTTGTTCAGGGCGTCGTTGACTATGACTGAGTACAATTTCAAGACATTCCAACATACTTGGAATGTCCAAGTGCATGGATCGCTTTCCTGATTTTCAAAAGTTCATTAAAAATATTCTTCAAGAGATATGCAAATATATTCAACGGATTCTTGTTCAGGGCATTCTTGACTATGACTGTGTACAATTTCAAGACATTCCAAGATACTTTTGGGGTCTTTTTTGACAAAAAAGTTAAGTCACTGCCTAAGTGCATGGATCGCTTTCCTGATTTTCAGAAATTCTTTAAAAATATTCCTTAAACGATATGCAAATATTTTCAATGGATTCTTGTTCAGGGCGTCGTTGACTATGACCGAGTACAATTTCAAGACATTCCAACATACTTGGAATGTCCAAGTGCATGGATCGCTTTCCGGATTTTCAAAAATTCATTAAAAATATTCTTCAAGAGATATGCAAATATATTCAACGGATTCTTGTTCAGGGCATTCTTGACAATGACTGTGTACAATTTCAAGACATTCCAAGATACTTTTGGGGTCTTTTTTGACAAAAAAGTTAAGTCACTGCCTAAGTGCATGGATCGCTTTCCTGATTTTCAGAAATTCTTTAAAAATATTCCTTAAACGATATGCAAATATTTTCAACGGATTCTTGTTCAGGGCGTCGTTGACTATGACTGAGTACAATTTCAAGACATTCCAACATACTTGGAATGTCCAAGTGCATGGATCGCTTTCCTGATTTTCAAAAGTTCATTAAAAATATTCTTCAAGAGATATGCAAATATATTCAACGGATTCTTGTTCAGGGCATGCTTGACTATGACTGTGTACAATTTCAAGACATTCCAAGATACTTTTGGGGTCTTTTTTGAATAAAAAGTTAAGTCACTGCCTAAGTGCACAGACTTTCCTCATTTTCAAAAATTCATTAAAAATATTCCTTAAGAGATATGCAAATATTTTCAATTGATTCTTGTTCAGGGCGTCGTTGACTATGACTGAGTACAATTTCAAGACATTCCAACATACTTGGAATGTCCAAGTGCATGGATCGCTTTCCTGATTTTCAAAAGTTCATTAAAAATATTCTTCAAGAGATATGCAAATATATTCAACGGATTCTTGTTCAGGGCATTCTTGACTATGACTGTGTACAATTTCAAGACATTCCAAGATACTTTTGGGGTCTTTTTTGACAAAAAAGTTAAGTCACTGCCTAAGTGCATGGATCGCTTTCCTGATTTTCAGAAATTCTTTAAAAATATTCCTTAAACGATATGCAAATATTTTCAATGGATTCTTGTTCAGGGCGTCGTTGACTATGACCGAGTACAATTTCAAGACATTCCAACATACTTGGAATGTCCAAGTGCATGGATCGCTTTCCGGATTTTCAAAAATTCATTAAAAATATTCTTCAAGAGATATGCAAATATATTCAACGGATTCTTGTTCAGGGCATTCTTGACAATGACTGTGTACAATTTCAAGACATTCCAAGATACTTTTGGGGTCTTTTTTGACAAAAAAGTTAAGTCACTGCCTAAGTGCATGGATCGCTTTCCTGATTTTCAGAAATTCTTTAAAAATATTCCTTAAACGATATGCAAATATTTTCAACGGATTCTTGTTCAGGGCGTCGTTGACTATGACTGAGTACAATTTCAAGACATTCCAACATACTTGGAATGTCCAAGTGCATGGATCGCTTTCCTGATTTTCAAAAGTTCATTAAAAATATTCTTCAAGAGATATGCAAATATATTCAACGGATTCTTATTCAGGGCATGCTTGACTATGACTGTGTACAATTTCAAGACATTCCAATTTACTTTTGGGGTTTTTTTTGAAAAAAAAGTCAAGTCACTAAGTGCATCAGGGCAAATGGATCGTTTCCTTCGTCTCACCTGATATCCTGCTGTGTGATCCACGGTGTCCAAACGTTTGTTTCCAGCGACTGGGCGACATGGATGAACTCCTGCAGCTTTAATGCTTTAAAAACAAACCAAAAACATCAAAAGTTAAGTCACTGCCTAAGTGCATGGATCGCTTTCCTAATTTTCAGAAATTCATTAAAAATATTCCTTAAGCGATATGCAAATATTTTCAACGGATTCTTGTTCAGGGCGTCGTTGTCTATGACTGAGTACAATTTCAAGACATTCCAACATACTTGGAATGTCCAAGTGCATGGATCGCTTTCCTGATTTTCAAAAGTTCATTAAAAATATTCTTCAAGAGATATGCAAATATATTCAACGGATTCTTGTTCAGGGCATGCTTGACTATGACTGTGTACAATTTCAAGACATTCCAAGATACCTTTGGGGTCTTTTTTGAATAAAAAGTTAAGTCACTGCCTAAGTGCACAGACTTTCATCATTTTCAAAAATTCATTAAAAATATTCCTTAAGAGATATGCAAATATTTTCAATGGATTCTTGTTCAGGGCGTCGTTGACTATGACCGAGTACAATTTCAAGACATTCCAACATACTTGGAATGTCCAAGTGCATGGATCGCTTTCCGGATTTTCAAAAATTCATTAAAAATATTCTTCAAGAGATATGCAAATATATTCAACGGATTCTTGTTCAGGGCATGCTTGACTATGACTGTGTACAATTTCAAGACATTCCAAGATACTTTTGGGGTCTTTTTTGAATGAAAAGTTAAGTCACTGGCTTAGTGCACAGACTTTCCTCATTTTCAAAAATTCATTAAAAATATTCGTTAAGAGATATGCAAATATTTTCAATTGATTCTTGTTCAGAGCGTCGTTGACTATGACTGAGTACAATTTCAAGACATTCCAACATACTTGGAATGTCCAAGTGCATGGATCGCTTTTCGGATTTTCAAAAATTCATTAAAAATATTCTTCAAGAGATATGCAAATATATTCAACGGATTCTTGTTCAGGGCATGCTTGACTATGACTGTGTACAATTTCAAGACATTCCAAGATACTTTTGGGGTCTTTTTTGACGAAAAAGTTAAGTCACTGCCTAAGTGCATGGATCGCTTTCCTGATTTTCAAAAATTCATTAAAAAATATTCCTTAAGCGATATGCAAATATTTTCAACGGATTCTTGTTCAGGGCGTCGTTGACTATGACTGAGTACAATTTCAAGACATTCCAACATACTTGGAATGTCCAAGTGCATGGATCGCTTTTCGGATTTTCAAAAATTCATTAAAAATATTCTTCAAGAGATATGCAAATATATTCCACGGATTCTTGTTCAGGGCATGCTTGACTATGACTGTGTACAATTTCAAGACATTCCAGGATACTTTTGGGGTCTTTTTTGAATAAAAAGTTAAGTCACTGCCTAAGTGCATGGATCGCTTTCCTGATTTTCAAAAATTCATTAAAAATATTCCTTAAGCGATATGCAAATATTTTCAACGGATTCTTGTTCAGGGCGTCGTTGACTATGACTGAGTACAATTTCAAAACATTCCAACATACTTGGAATGTCCAAGTGCATGGATCGCTTTCCTGATTTTCAAAAGTTCATTAAAAATATTCTTCAAGAGATATGCAAATATATTCAACGGATTCTTGTTCAGGGCATGCTTGACTATGACTGTGTACAATTTCAAGACATTCCAAGATACTTTTGGGGTCTTTTTTGAATAAAAAGTTAAGTCACTGCCTAAGTGCACAGACTTTCCTCATTTTCAAAAATTCATTAAAAATATTCCTTAAGAGATATGCAAATATTTTCAATTGATTCTTGTTCAGGGCGTCGTTGACTATGACTGAGTACAATTTAAAGACATTCCAACATACTTGGAATGTCCAAGTGCATGGATCGCTTTTCGGATTTTCAAAAATTCATTAAAAATATTCTTCAAGAGATATGCAAATATATTCAACGGATTCTTGTTCAGGGCATGCTTGACTATGACTGTGTACAATTTCAAGACATTCCAAGATACTTTTGGGGTCTTTTTTGACAAAAAAGTTAAGTCACTGCCTAAGTGCATGGATCGCTTTCCTGATTTTCAAAAATTCATTAAAAATATTCCTTAAGCGATATGCAAATATTTTCAACGGATTCTTGTTCAGGGCGTCGTTGACTATGACTGAGTACAATTTCAAAACATTCCAACATACTTGGAATGTCCAAGTGCATGGATCGCTTTCCTGATTTTCAAAAGTTCATTAAAAATATTCTTCAAGAGATATGCAAATATATTCAACGGATTCTTGTTCAGGGCATGCTTGACTATGACTGTGTACAATTTCAAGACATTCCAAGATACTTTTGGGGTCTTTTTTGAATAAAAAGTTAAGTCACTGCCTAAGTGCACAGACTTTCCTCATTTTCAAAAATTCATTCAAAATATTCCTTAAGAGATATGCAAATATTTTCAATTGATTCTTGTTCAGGGCGTCGTTGACTATGACTGAGTACAATTTAAAGACATTCCAACATACTTGGAATGTCCAAGTGCATGGATCGCTTTTCGGATTTTCAAAAATTCATTAAAAATATTCTTCAAGAGATATGCAAATATATTCAACGGATTCTTGTTCAGGGCATGCTTGACTATGACTGTGTACAATTTCAAGACATTCCAAGATACTTTTGGGGTCTTTTTTGACAAAAAAGTTAAGTCACTGCCTAAGTGCATGGATCGCTTTCCTGATTTTCAAAAATTCATTAAAAATATTCCTTAAGCGATATGCAAATATTTTCAACGGATTCTTGTTCAGGGCGTCGTTGACTATGACTGAGTACAATTTCAAGACATTCCAACATACTTGGAATGTCCAAGTGCATGGATCGCTTTCCTGATTTTCAAAAGTTCATTAAAAATATTCTTCAAGAGATATGCAAATATATTCAACGGATTCTTGTTCAGGGCATGCTTGACTATGACTGTGTACAATTTCAAGACATTCCAAGATACCTTTGGGGTCTTTTTTGGATAAAAAGTTAAGTCACTGCCTAAGTGCACAGACTTTCATCATTTTCAAAAATTCATTAAAAATATTCCTTAAGAGATATGCAAATATTTTCAATGGATTCTTGTTCAGGGCGTCGTTGACTATGACCGAGTACAATTTCAAGACATTCCAACATACTTGGAATGTCCAAGTGCATGGATCGCTTTCCTGATTTTCAAAAGTTCATTAAAAATATTCTTCAAGAGATATGCAAATATATTCAACGGATTCTTGTCCAGGGCATGCTTGACTATGACTGTGTACAATTTCAAGACATTCCAGGATACTTCTGGGGTCTTTTTTGAATAAAAAGTTAAGTCACTGCCTAAGTGCACAGACTTTCCTCATTTTCAAAAATTCATTAAAAATATTCCTTAAGAGATATGCAAATATTTTCAATTGATTCTTGTTCAGGGCGTCGTTGACTATGACTGAGTACAATTTCAAGACATTCCAACATACTTGGAATGTCCAAGTGCATGGATCGCTTTTCGGATTTTCAAAAATTCATTAAAAATATTCTTCAAGAGATATGCAAATATATTCAACGGATTCTTGTTCAGGGCATGCTTGACTATGACTGTGTACAATTTCAAGACATTCCAAGATACTTTTGGGGTCTTTTTTGACAAAAAAGTTAAGTCACTGCCTAAGTGCATGGATCGCTTTTCTGATTTTCAAAAATTCATTAAAAATATTCCTTAAGCGATATGCAAATATTTTCAACGGATTCTTGTTCAGGGCGTCGTTGACTATGACTGAGTACAATTTCAAAACATTCCAACATACTTGGAATGTCCAAGTGCATGGATCGCTTTCCTGATTTTCAAAAGTTCATTAAAAATATTCTTCAAGAGATATGCAAATATATTCAACGGATTCTTGTTCAGGGCATGCTTGACTATGACTGTGTACAATTTCAAGACATTCCAAGATACTTTTGGGGTCTTTTTTGAATAAAAAGTTAAGTCACTGCCTAAGTGCACAGACTTTCCTCATTTTCAAAAATTCATTAAAAATATTCCTTAAGAGATATGCAAATATTTTCAATGGATTCTTGTTCAGGGCGTTGTTGACTATGACTGAGTACAATTTCAAGACATTCCAACATACTTGGAATGTCCAAGTGCATGGATCGCTTTCCGGATTTTCAAAAATTCATTAAAAATATTCTTCAAGAGATATGCAAATATATTCAACGGATTCTTGTTCAGGGCATGCTTGACTATGACTGTGTACAATTTCAAGACATTCCAAGATACTTTTGGGGTCTTTTTTGACGAAAAAGTTAAGTCACTGCCTAAGTGCATGGATCGCTTTCCTGATTTTCAGAAATTCTTTAAAAATATTCCTTAAACGATATGCAAATATTTTCAACGGATTCTTGTTCAGGGCGTCGTTGACTATGACTGAGTACAATTTCAAGACATTCCAACATACTTGGAATGTCCAAGTGCATGGATCGCTTTCCTGATTTTCAAAAGTTCATTAAAAATATTCTTCAAGAGATATGCAAATATATTCAACGGATTCTTGTTCAGGGCATGCTTGACTATGACTGTGTACAATTTCAAGACATTCCAAGATACTTTTGGGGTCTTTTTTGAATAAAAAGTTAAGTCACTGCCTAAGTGCACAGACTTTCATCATTTTCAAAAATTCATTAAAAATATTCCTTAAGAGATATGCAAATATTTTCAATTGATTCTTGTTCAGGGCGTCGTTGACTATGACTGAGTACAATTTAAAGACATTCCAACATACTTGGAATGTCCAAGTGCATGGATCGCTTTTCGGATTTTCAAAAATTCATTAAAAATATTCTTCAAGAGATATGCAAATATATTCAACGGATTCTTGTTCAGGGCATGCTTGACTATGACTGTGTACAATTTCAAGACATTCCAAGATACTTTTGGGGTCTTTTTTGACAAAAAAGTTAAGTCACTGCCTAAGTGCATGGATCGCTTTCCTGATTTTCAAAAATTCATTAAAAATATTCCTTAAGCGATATGCAAATATTTTCAAGGGATTCTTGTTCAGGGCGTCGTTGACTATGACTGAGTACAATTTCAAGACATTCCAACATACTTGGAATGTCCAAGTGCATGGATCGCTTTCCTGATTTTCAAAAGTTCATTAAAAATATTCTTCAAGAGATATGCAAATATATTCAACGGATTCTTGTTCAGGGCATGCTTGACTATGACTGTGTACAATTTCAAGACATTCCAAGATACCTTTGGGGTCTTTTTTGGATAAAAAGTTAAGTCACTGCCTAAGTGCACAGACTTTCATCATTTTCAAAAATTCATTAAAAATATTCCTTAAGAGATATGCAAATATTTTCAATGGATTCTTGTTCAGGGCGTCGTTGACTATGACCGAGTACAATTTCAAGACATTCCAACATACTTGGAATGTCCAAGTGCATGGATCGCTTTTCGGATTTTCAAAAATTCATTAAAAATATTCTTCAAGAGATATGCAAATATATTCAACGGATTCTTGTTCAGGGCATGCTTGACTATGACTGTGTACAATTTCAAGACATTCCAAGATACTTTTGGGGTCTTTTTTGACGAAAAAGTTAAGTCACTGCCTAAGTGCATGGATCGCTTTCCTGATTTTCAGAAATTCTTTAAAAATATTCCTTAAACGATATGCAAATATTTTCAACGGATTCTTGTTCAGGGCGTCGTTGACTATGACTGAGTACAATTTCAAGACATTCCAACATACTTGGAATTTCCAAGTGCATGGATCGCTTTCCTGATTTTCAAAAGTTCATTAAAAATATTCTTCAAGAGATATGCAAATATATTCAACGGATTCTTGTTCAGGGCATGCTTGACTATGACTGTGTACAATTTCAAGACATTCCAGGATACTTTTGGGGTCTTTTTTGAATAAAAAGTTAAGTCACTGCCTAAGTGCACAGACTTTCCTCATTTTCAAAAATTCATTAAAAATATTCCTTAAGAGATATGCAAATATTTTCAATTGATTCTTGTTCAGGGCGTCGTTGACTATGACTGAGTACAATTTCAAGACATTCCAACATACTTGGAATGTCCAAGTGCATGGATCGCTTTTCGGATTTTCAAAAATTCATTTAAAATATTCTTCAAGAGATATGCAAATATATTCAACGGATTCTTGTTCAGGGCATGCTTGACTATGACTGTGTACAATTTCAAGACATTCCAAGATACTTTTGGGGTCTTTTTTGACAAAAAAGTTAAGTCACTGCCTAAGTGCATGGATCGCTTTTCTGATTTTCAAAAATTCATTAAAAATATTCCTTAAGCGATATGCAAATATTTTCAACGGATTCTTGTTCAGGGCGTCGTTGACTATGACTGAGTACAATTTCAAAACATTCCAACATACTTGGAATGTCCAAGTGCATGGATCGCTTTCCTGATTTTCAAAAGTTCATTAAAAATATTCTTCAAGAGATATGCAAATATATTCAACGGATTCTTGTTCAGGGCATGCTTGACTATGACTGTGTACAATTTCAAGACATTCCAAGATACTTTTGGGGTCTTTTTTGAATAAAAAGTTAAGTCACTGCCTAAGTGCACAGACTTTCCTCATTTTCAAAAATTCATTAAAAATATTCCTTAAGAGATATGCAAATATTTTCAATGGATTCTTGTTCAGGGCGTCGTTGACTATGACCGAGTACAATTTCAAGACATTCCAACATACTTGGAATGTCCAAGTGCATGGATCGCTTTCCGGATTTTCAAAAATTCATTAAAAATATTCTTCAAGAGATATGCAAATATATTCAACGGATTCTTGTTCAGGGCATGCTTGACTATGACTGTGTACAATTTCAAGACATTCCAAGATACTTTTGGGGTCTTTTTTGACGAAAAAGTTAAGTCACTGCCTAAGTGCATGGATCGCTTTCCTGAATTTCAGAAATTCTTTTAAAATATTCCTTAAACGATATGCAAATATTTTCAACGGATTCTTGTTCAGGGCGTCGTTGACTATGACTGAGTACAATTTCAAGACATTCCAACATACTTGGAATGTCCAAGTGCATGGATCGCTTTCCTGATTTTCAAAAGTTCATTAAAAATATTCTTCAAGAGATATGCAAATATATTCAACGGATTCTTGTTCAGGGCATGCTTGACTATGACTGTGTACAATTTCAAGACATTCCAAGATACTTTTGGGGTCTTTTTTGAATAAAAAGTTAAGTCACTGCCTAAGTGCACAGACTTTCCTCATTTTCAAAAATTCATTAAAAATATTCCTTAAGAGATATGCAAATATTTTCAATTGATTCTTGTTCAGGGCGTCGTTGACTATGACTGAGTACAATTTCAAGACATTCCAACATACTTGGAATGTCCAAGTGCATGGATCGCTTTTCGGATTTTCAAAAATTCATTAAAAATATTCTTCAAGAGATATGCAAATATATTCAACGGATTCTTGTTCAGGGCATGCTTGACTATGACTGTGTACAATTTCAAGACATTCCAAGATACTTTTGGGGTCTTTTTTGACAAAAAAGTTAAGTCACTGCCTAAGTGCATGGATCGCTTTCCTGATTTTCAAAAATTCATTAAAAATATTCCTTAAGCGATATGCAAATATTTTCAACGGATTCTTGTTCAGGGCGTCGTTGACTATGACTGAGTACAATTTCAAGACATTCCAACATACTTGGAATGTCCAAGTGCATGGATCGCTTTCCGGATTTTCAAAAGTTCATTAAAAATATTCTTCAAGAGATATGCAAATATATTCAACGGATTCTTGTTCAGGGCATGCTTGACTATGACTGTGTACAATTTCAAGACATTCCAAGATACCTTTGGGGTCTTTTTTGAATAAAAAGTTAAGTCACTGCCTAAGTGCACAGACTTTCATCATTTTCAAAAATTCATTAAAAATATTCCTTAAGCGATATGCAAATATTTTCAATGGATTCTTGTTCAGGGCGTCGTTGACTATGACCGAGTACAATTTCAAGACATTCCAACATACTTGGAATGTCCAAGTGCATGGATCGCTTTCCGGATTTTCAAAAATTCATTAAAAATATTCTTCAAGAGATATGCAAATATATTCAACGGATTCTTGTTCAGGGCATGCTTGACTATGACTGTGTACAATTTCAAGACATTCCAAGATACTTTTGGGGTCTTTTTTGACGAAAAAGTTAAGTCACTGCCTAAGTGCATGGATCGCTTTCCTGATTTTCAGAAATTCTTTAAAAATATTCCTTAAACGATATGCAAATATTTGCAACGGATTCTTGTTCAGGGCGTCGTTGACTATGACTGAGTACAATTTCAAGACATTCCAACATACTTGGAATGTCCAAGTGCATGGATCGCTTTCCTGATTTTCAAAAGTTCATTAAAAATATTCTTCAAGAGATATGCAAATATATTCAACGGATTCTTGTTCAGGGCATGCTTGACTATGACTGTGTACAATTTCAAGACATTCCAAGATACTTTTGGGGTCTTTTTTGAATAAAAAGTTAAGTCACTGCCTAAGTGCACAGACTTTCCTCATTTTCAAAAATTCATTAAAAATATTCCTTAAGAGATGTGCAAATATTTTCAATTGATTCTTGTTCAGGGCGTCGTTGACTATGACTGAGTACAATTTCAAGACATTCCAACATACTTGGAATGTCCAAGTGCATGGATCGCTTTTCGGATTTTCAAAAATTCATTAAAAATATTTTTCAAGAGATATGCAAATATATTCAACGGATTCTTGTTCAGGGCATGCTTGACTATGACTGTGTACAATTTCAAGACATTCCAAGATACTTTTGGGGTCTTTTTTGACAAAAAAGTTAAGTCACTGCCTAAGTGCATGGATCGCTTTCCTGATTTTCAAAAATTCATTAAAAATATTCCTTAAGCGATATGCAAATATTTTCAACGGATTCTTGTTCAGGGCGTCGTTGACTATGACTGAGTACAATTTCAAGACATTCCAACATACTTGGAATGTCCAAGTGCATGGATCGCTTTCCTGATTTTCAAAAGTTCATTAAAAATATTCTTCAAGAGATATGCAAATATATTCAACGGATTCTTGTTCAGGGCATGCTTGACTATGACTGTGTACAATTTCAAGACATTCCAAGATACTTTTGGGGTCTTTTTTGACGAAAAAGTTAAGTCACTGCCTAAGTGCACAGACTTTCCTTATTTTCAAAAATTCATTAAAAATATTCCTTAAGAGATATGCAAATATTTTCAATTGATTCTTGTTCAGGGCGTCGTTGACTATGACTGAGTACAATTTCAAGACATTCCAAGATACTTTTGGGGTCTTTTTTGAATAAAAAGTTAAGTCACTGCCTAAGTGCACAGACTTTCCTCATTTTCAAAAATTCATTAAAAATATTCCTTAAGAGATGTGCAAATATTTTCAATTGATTCTTGTTCAGGGCGTCGTTGACTATGACTGAGTACAATTTCAAGACATTCCAACATACTTGGAATGTCCAAGTGCATGGATCGCTTTTCGGATTTTCAAAAATTCATTAAAAATATTTTTCAAGAGATATGCAAATATATTCAACGGATTCTTGTTCAGGGCATGCTTGACTATGACTGTGTACAATTTCAAGACATTCCAAGATACTTTTGGGGTCTTTTTTGACAAAAAAGTTAAGTCACTGCCTAAGTGCATGGATCGCTTTCCTGATTTTCAAAAATTCATTAAAAATATTCCTTAAGCGATATGCAAATATTTTCAACGGATTCTTGTTCAGGGCGTCGTTGACTATGACTGAGTACAATTTCAAGACATTCCAACATACTTGGAATGTCCAAGTGCATGGATCGCTTTCCTGATTTTCAAAAGTTCATTAAAAATATTCTTCAAGAGATATGCAAATATATTCAACGGATTCTTGTTCAGGGCATGCTTGACTATGACTGTGTACAATTTCAAGACATTCCAAGATACTTTTGGGGTCTTTTTTGACGAAAAAGTTAAGTCACTGCCTAAGTGCACAGACTTTCCTTATTTTCAAAAATTCATTAAAAATATTCCTTAAGAGATATGCAAATATTTTCAATTGATTCTTGTTCAGGGCGTCGTTGACTATGACTGAGTACAATTTCAAGACATTCCAAGATACTTTTGGGGTCTTTTTTGACGAAAAAGTTAAGTCACTGCCTAAGTGCATGGATCGCTTTCCTGATTTTCAGAAATTCTTTAAAAATATTCCTTAAACGATATGCAAATATTTTCAACGGATTCTTGTTCAGGGCGTCGTTGACTATGACTGAGTACAATTTCAAGACATTCCAACATACTTGGAATGTCCAAGTGCATGGATCGCTATCCTGATTTTCAAAAGTTCATTAAAAATATTCTTCAAGAGATATGCAAATATATTCAACGGATTCTTGTTCAGGGCATGCTTGACTATGACTGTGTACAATTTCAAGACATTCCAAGATACTTTTGGGGTCTTTTTTGACGAAAAAGTTAAGTCACTGCCTAAGTGCATAGACTTTCCTCATTTTCAAAAATTCATTAAAAATATTCCTTAAGAGATATGCAAATATTTTCAATTGATTCTTGTTCAGGGCGTCGTTGACTATGACTGAGTACAATTTCAAGACATTCCAACATACTTGGAATGTCCAAGTGCATGGATCGCTTTTCGGATTTTCAAAAATTCATTAAAAATATTCTTCAAGAGATATGCAAATATATTCAACGGATTCTTGTTCAGGGCATGCTTGACTATGACTGTGTACAATTTCAAGACATTCCAAGATACTTTTGGGGTCTTTTTTGACGAAAAAGTTAAGTCACTGCCTAAGTGCATGGATCGCTTTCCTGATTTTCAAAAATTCATTAAAAATATTCCTTAAGCGATATGCAAATATTTTCAACGGATTCTTGTTCAGGGCGTCGTTGACTATGACTGAGTACAATTTCAAGACATTCCAACATACTTGGAATGTCCAAGTGCATGGATCGCTTTCCTGATTTTCAAAAGTTCATTAAAAATATTCTTCAAGAGATATGCAAATATATTCAACGGATTCTTGTTCAGGGCATGCTTGACTATGACTGTGTACAATTTCAAGACATTCCAAGATACTTTTGGGGTCTTTTTTGAATAAAAAGTTAAGTCACCGCCTAAGTGCACAGACTTTCCTCATTTTCAAAAATTCATTAAAAATATTCCTTAAGAGATATGCAAATATTTTCAATGGATTCTTGTTCAGGGCGTTGTTGACTATGACTGAGTACAATTTCAAGACATTCCAACATACTTGGAATGTCCAAGTGCATGGATCGCTTTCCTGATTTTCAAAAATTCATTAAAAATATTCCTTAAGCGATATGCAAATATTTTCAATTGATTCTTGTTCAGGGCGTCGTTGACTATGACTGAGTACAATTTCAAGACATTCCAACATACTTGGAATGTCCAAGTGCATGGATCGCTTTTCGGATTTTCAAAAATTCATTTAAAATATTCTTCAAGAGATATGCAAATATATTCAACGGATTCTTGTTCAGGGCATGCTTGACTATGACTGTGTACAATTTCAAGACATTCCAAGATACTTTTGGGGTCTTTTTTGACAAAAAAGTTAAGTCACTGCCTAAGTGCATGGATCGCTTTCCTGATTTTCAAAAATTCATTAAAAATATTCCTTAAGCGATATGCAAATATTTTCAACGGATTCTTGTTCAGGGCGTCGTTGACTATGACTGAGTACAATTTCAAGACATTCCAACATACTTGGAATGTCCAAGTGCATGGATCGCTTTTCGGATTTTCAAAAATTCATTAAAAATATTCTTCAAGAGATATGCAAATATATTCAACGGATTCTTGTTCAGGGCATGCTTGACTATGACTGTGTACAATTTCAAGACATTCCAAGATACTTTTGGGGTCTTTTTTGACGAAAAAGTTAAGTCACTGCCTAAGTGCATGGATCGCTTTCCTGATTTTCAAAAATTCATTAAAAATATTCCTTAAGCGATATGCAAATATTTTCAACGGATTCTTGTTCAGGGCGTCGTTGACTATGACTGAGTACAATTTCAAGACATTCCAACATACTTGGAATGTCCAAGTGCATGGATCGCTTTCCTGATTTTCAAAAGTTCATTAAAAATATTCTTCAAGAGATATGCAAATATATTCAACGGATTCTTGTTCAGGGCATGCTTGACTATGACTGTGTACAATTTCAAGACATTCCAAGATACTTTTGGGGTCTTTTTTGAATAAAAAGTTAAGTCACTGCCTAAGTGCACAGACTTTCATCATTTTCAAAAATTCATTAAAAATATTCCTTAAGAGATATGCAAATATTTTCAATGGATTCTTGTTCAGGGCGTCGTTGACTATGACCGAGTACAATTTCAAGACATTCCAACATACTTGGAATGTCCAAGTGCATGGATCGCTTTCCGGATTTTCAAAAATTCATTAAAAATATTCTTCAAGAGATATGCAAATATATTCAACGGATTCTTGTTCAGGGCATGCTTGACTATGACTGTGTACAATTTCAAGACATTCCAAGATACTTTTGGGGTCTTTTTTGACGAAAAAGTTAAGTCACTGCCTAAGTGCATGGATCGCTTTCCTGAATTTCAGAAATTCTTTTAAAATATTCCTTAAACGATATGCAAATATTTTCAACGGATTCTTGTTCAGGGCGTCGTTGACTATGACTGAGTACAATTTCAAGACATTCCAACATACTTGGAATGTCCAAGTGCATGGATCGCTTTCCTGATTTTCAAAAGTTCATTAAAAATATTCTTCAAGAGATATGCAAATATATTCAACGGATTCTTGTTCAGGGCATGCTTGACTATGACTGTGTACAATTTCAAGACATTCCAACATACTTGGAATGTCCAAGTGCATGGATCGCTTTTCGGATTTTCAAAAATTCATTAAAAATATTCTTCAAGAGATATGCAAATATATTCAACGGATTCTTGTTCAGGGCATGCTTGACTATGACTGTGTACAATTTCAAGACATTCCAAGATACTTTTGGGGTCTTTTTTGACGAAAAAGTTAAGTCACTGCCTAAGTGCATGGATCGCTTTCCTGATTTTCAAAAATTCATTAAAAATATTCCTTAAGCGATATGCAAATATTTTCAACGGATTCTTGTTCAGGGCGTCGTTGACTATGACTGAGTACAATTTCAAGACATTCCAACATACTTGGAATGTCCAAGTGCATGGATCGCTTTCCTGATTTTCAAAAGTTCATTAAAAATATTCTTCAAGAGATATGCAAATATATTCAACGGATTCTTGTTCAGGGCATGCTTGACTATGACTGTGTACAATTTCAAGACATTCCAAGATACTTTTGGGGTCTTTTTTGAATAAAAAGTTAAGTCACTGCCTAAGTGCACAGACTTTCATCATTTTCAAAAATTCATTAAAAATATTCCTTAAGCGATATGCAAATATTTTCAACGGATTCTTGTTCAGGGCGTCGTTGACTATGACTGAGTACAATTTCAAGACATTCCAACATACTTGGAATGTCCAAGTGCATGGATCGCTTTCCTGATTTTCAAAAGTTCATTAAAAATATTCTTCAAGAGATATGCAAATATATTCAACGGATTCTTGTTCAGGGCATGCTTGACTATGACTGTGTACAATTTCAAGACATTCCAAGATACTTTTGGGGTCTTTTTTGAATAAAAAGTTAAGTCACCGCCTAAGTGCACAGACTTTCCTCATTTTCAAAAATTCATTAAAAATATTCCTTAAGAGATATGCAAATATTTTCAATGGATTCTTGTTCAGGGCGTTGTTGACTATGACTGAGTACAATTTCAAGACATTCCAACATACTTGGAATGTCCAAGTGCATGGATCGCTTTCCTGATTTTCAAAAATTCATTAAAAATATTCCTTAAGCGATATGCAAATATTTTCAATTGATTCTTGTTCAGGGCGTCGTTGACTATGACTGAGTACAATTTCAAGACATTCCAACATACTTGGAATGTCCAAGTGCATGGATCGCTTTTCGGATTTTCAAAAATTCATTTAAAATATTCTTCAAGAGATATGCAAATATATTCAACGGATTCTTGTTCAGGGCATGCTTGACTATGACTGTGTACAATTTCAAGACATTCCAAGATACTTTTGGGGTCTTTTTTGACAAAAAAGTTAAGTCACTGCCTAAGTGCATGGATCGCTTTCCTGATTTTCAAAAATTCATTAAAAATATTCCTTAAGCGATATGCAAATATTTTCAACGGATTCTTGTTCAGGGCGTCGTTGACTATGACTGAGTACAATTTCAAGACATTCCAACATACTTGGAATGTCCAAGTGCATGGATCGCTTTTCGGATTTTCAAAAATTCATTAAAAATATTCTTCAAGAGATATGCAAATATATTCAACGGATTCTTGTTCAGGGCATGCTTGACTATGACTGTGTACAATTTCAAGACATTCCAAGATACTTTTGGGGTCTTTTTTGACGAAAAAGTTAAGTCACTGCCTAAGTGCATGGATCGCTTTCCTGATTTTCAAAAATTCATTAAAAATATTCCTTAAGCGATATGCAAATATTTTCAACGGATTCTTGTTCAGGGCGTCGTTGACTATGACTGAGTACAATTTCAAGACATTCCAACATACTTGGAATGTCCAAGTGCATGGATCGCTTTCCTGATTTTCAAAAGTTCATTAAAAATATTCTTCAAGAGATATGCAAATATATTCAACGGATTCTTGTTCAGGGCATGCTTGACTATGACTGTGTACAATTTCAAGACATTCCAAGATACTTTTGGGGTCTTTTTTGAATAAAAAGTTAAGTCACTGCCTAAGTGCACAGACTTTCATCATTTTCAAAAATTCATTAAAAATATTCCTTAAGAGATATGCAAATATTTTCAATGGATTCTTGTTCAGGGCGTCGTTGACTATGACCGAGTACAATTTCAAGACATTCCAACATACTTGGAATGTCCAAGTGCATGGATCGCTTTCCGGATTTTCAAAAATTCATTAAAAATATTCTTCAAGAGATATGCAAATATATTCAACGGATTCTTGTTCAGGGCATGCTTGACTATGACTGTGTACAATTTCAAGACATTCCAAGATACTTTTGGGGTCTTTTTTGACGAAAAAGTTAAGTCACTGCCTAAGTGCATGGATCGCTTTCCTGAATTTCAGAAATTCTTTTAAAATATTCCTTAAACGATATGCAAATATTTTCAACGGATTCTTGTTCAGGGCGTCGTTGACTATGACTGAGTACAATTTCAAGACATTCCAACATACTTGGAATGTCCAAGTGCATGGATCGCTTTCCTGATTTTCAAAAGTTCATTAAAAATATTCTTCAAGAGATATGCAAATATATTCAACGGATTCTTGTTCAGGGCATGCTTGACTATGACTGTGTACAATTTCAAGACATTCCAACATACTTGGAATGTCCAAGTGCATGGATCGCTTTTCGGATTTTCAAAAATTCATTAAAAATATTCTTCAAGAGATATGCAAATATATTCAACGGATTCTTGTTCAGGGCATGCTTGACTATGACTGTGTACAATTTCAAGACATTCCAAGATACTTTTGGGGTCTTTTTTGACGAAAAAGTTAAGTCACTGCCTAAGTGCATGGATCGCTTTCCTGATTTTCAAAAATTCATTAAAAATATTCCTTAAGCGATATGCAAATATTTTCAACGGATTCTTGTTCAGGGCGTCGTTGACTATGACTGAGTACAATTTCAAGACATTCCAACATACTTGGAATGTCCAAGTGCATGGATCGCTTTCCTGATTTTCAAAAGTTCATTAAAAATATTCTTCAAGAGATATGCAAATATATTCAACGGATTCTTGTTCAGGGCATGCTTGACTATGACTGTGTACAATTTCAAGACATTCCAAGATACTTTTGGGGTCTTTTTTGAATAAAAAGTTAAGTCACTGCCTAAGTGCACAGACTTTCATCATTTTCAAAAATTCATTAAAAATATTCCTTAAGAGATATGCAAATATTTTCAATTGATTCTTGTTCAGGGCGTCGTTGACTATGACTGAGTACAATTTCAAGACATTCCAACATACTTGGAATGTCCAAGTGCATGGATCGCTTTTCGGATTTTCAAAAATTCATTAAAAATATTCTTCAAGAGATATGCAAATATATTCAACGGATTCTTGTTCAGGGCATGCTTGACTATGACTGTGTACAATTTCAAGACATTCCAAGATACTTTTGGGGTCTTTTTTGACAAAAAAGTTAAGTCACTGCCTAAGTGCATGGATCGCTTTCCTGATTTTCAAAAATTCATTAAAAATATTCCTTAAGCGATATGCAAATATTTTCAACGGATTCTTGTTCAGGGCGTCGTTGACTATGACTGAGTACAATTTCAAGACATTCCAACATACTTGGAATGTCCAAGTGCATGGATCGCTTTCCTGATTTTCAAAAGTTCATTAAAAATATTCTTCAAGAGATATGCAAATATATTCAATGGATTCTTGTTCAGGGCATGCCTGACTATGACTGTGTACAATTTCAAGACATTCCAAGATACTTTTGGGGTCTTTTTTGAATAAAAAGTTAAGTCACTGCCTAAGTGCACAGACTTTCCTCATTTTCAAAAATTCATTAAAAATATTCCTTAAGAGATATGCAAATATTTTCAATTGATTCTTGTTCAGGGCGTCGTTGACTATGACTGAGTACAATTTCAAGACATTCCAACATACTTGGAATGTCCAAGTGCATGGATCGCTTTTCGGATTTTCAAAAATTCATTAAAAATATTCTTCAAGAGATATGCAAATATATTCAACGGATTCTTGTTCAGGGCATGCTTGACTATGACTGTGTACAATTTCAAGACATTCCAATTTACTTTTGGGGGTTTTTTTGAAAAAAAAGTCAAGTCACTAAGTGCATCAGGGCAAATGGATCGTTTCCTTCGTCTCACCTGATATCCTGCTGTGTGATCCACGGTGTCCAAACGTTTGTTTCCAGCGACTGGACGACATGGATGAACTCCTGCAGCTTTAATTCTTTAAAAACAACCCAAAAACATCAAAAGTTAAGTCACTGCCTAAGTGCATGGATCGCTTTCCTGATTTTCAAAAATTCATTAAAAATATTCCTCAAGAGATATGCAAATATATTCAACGGATTCTTGTTCAGGGCATGCTTGACTATGACTGTGTACAATTTCAAGACATTCCAAGATACTTTTGGGGTCTTTTTTGACGAAAAAGTTAAGTCACTGCCTAAGTGCATGGATCGCTTTCCTGATTTTCAAAAATTCATTAAAAATATTCCTTAAGCGATATGCAAATATTTTCAACGGATTCTTGTTCAGGGCGTCGTTGACTATGACTGAGTACAATTTCAAGACATTCCAACATACTTGGAATGTCCAAGTGCATGGATCGCTTTCCTGATTTTCAAAAGTTCATTAAAAATATTCTTCAAGAGATATGCAAATATATTCAATGGATTCTTGTTCAGGGCATGCCTGACTATGACTGTGTACAATTTCAAGACATTCCAAGATACTTTTGGGGTCTTTTTTGAATAAAAAGTTAAGTCACTGCCTAAGTGCACAGACTTTCCTCATTTTCAAAAATTCATTAAAAATATTCCTTAAGAGATATGCAAATATTTTCAATTGATTCTTGTTCAGGGCGTCGTTGACTATGACTGAGTACAATTTCAAGACATTCCAACATACTTGGAATGTCCAAGTGCATGGATCGCTTTCCGGATTTTCAAAAATTCATTAAAAATATTCTTCAAGAGATATGCAAATATATTCAACGGATTCTTATTCAGGGCATGCTTGACTATGACTGTGTACAATTTCAAGACATTCCAATTTACTTTTGGGGGTTTTTTTTGAAAAAAAAGTCAAGTCACTAAGTGCATCAGGGCAAATGGATCGTTTCCTTCGTCTCACCTGATATCCTGCTGTGTGATCCACGGTGTCCAAACGTTTGTTTCCAGCGACTGGGCGACATGGATGAACTCCTGCAGCTTTAATGCTTTGAAAACAAACCAAAAACATCAAAAGTTAAGTCACTGCCTAAGTGCATGGATCGCTTTCGTAATTTTCAAAAATTCATTAAAAATATTCCTTAAGAGATATGCAAATATTTTCAATTGATTCTTGTTCAGGGCGTCGTTGACTATGACTGAGTACAATTTCAAGACATTCCAACATACTTGGAATGTCCAAGTGCATGGATCGCTTTTCGGATTTTCAAAAATTCATTTAAAATATTCTTCAAGAGATATGCAAATATATTCAACGGATTCTTGTTCAGGGCATGCTTGACTATGACTGTGTACAATTTCAAGACATTCCAAGATACTTTTGGGGTCTTTTTTGAATAAAAAGTTAAGTCACTGCCTAAGTGCATGGATCGCTTTCCTGATTTTCAAAAATTCATTAAAAATATTCCTTAAGCGATATGCAAATATTTTCAACGGATTCTTGTTCAGGGCGTCGTTGACTATGACTGAGTACAATTTCAAAACATTCCAACATACTTGGAATGTCCAAGTGCATGGATCGCTTTCCTGATTTTCAAAAGTTCATTAAAAATATTCCTTAAGCGATATGCAAATATTTTCAACGGATTCTTGTTCAGGGCGTCGTTGACTATGACTGAGTACAATTTCAAAACATTCCAACATACTTGGAATGTCCAAGTGCATGGATCGCTTTCCTGATTTTCAAAAGTTCATAAAAAATATTCTTCAAGAGATATGCAAATATATTCAACGGATTCTTGTTCAGGGCATGCTTGACTATGACTGTGTACAATTTCAAGACATTCCAAGATACTTTTGGGGTCTTTTTTGAATAAAAAGTTAAGTCACTGCCTAAGTGCACAGACTTTCCTCATTTTCAAAAATTCATTCAAAATATTCCTTAAGAGATATGCAAATATTTTCAATTGATTCTTGTTCAGGGCGTCGTTGACTATGACTGAGTACAATTTCAAGACATTCCAACATACTTGGAATGTCCAAGTGCATGGATCGCTTTTCGGATTTTCAAAAATTCATTAAAAATATTCTTCAAGAGATATGCAAATATATTCAACGGATTCTTGTTCAGGGCATGCTTGACTATGACTGTGTACAATTTCAAGACATTCCAAGATACTTTTGGGGTCTTTTTTGACAAAAAAGTTAAGTCACTGCCTAAGTGCATGGATCGCTTTCCTGATTTTCAAAAATTCATTAAAAATATTCCTCAAGAGATATGCAAATATATTCAACGGATTCTTGTTCAGGGCATGCTTGACTATGACTGTGTACAATTTCAAGACATTCCAAGATACTTTTGGGGTCTTTTTTGACGAAAAAGTTAAGTCACTGCCTAAGTGCATGGATCGCTTTCCTGATTTTCAAAAATTCATTAAAAATATTCCTTAAGCGATATGCAAATATTTTCAACGGATTCTTGTTCAGGGCGTCGTTGACTATGACTGAGTACAATTTCAAGACATTCCAACATACTTGGAATGTCCAAGTGCATGGATCGCTTTCCTGATTTTCAAAAGTTCATTAAAAATATTCTTCAAGAGATATGCAAATATATTCAATGGATTCTTGTTCAGGGCATGCCTGACTATGACTGTGTACAATTTCAAGACATTCCAAGATACTTTTGGGGTCTTTTTTGAATAAAAAGTTAAGTCACTGCCTAAGTGCACAGACTTTCCTCATTTTCAAAAATTCATTAAAAATATTCCTTAAGAGATATGCAAATATTTTCAATTGATTCTTGTTCAGGGCGTCGTTGACTATGACTGAGTACAATTTCAAGACATTCCAACATACTTGGAATGTCCAAGTGCATGGATCGCTTTCCGGATTTTCAAAAATTCATTAAAAATATTCTTCAAGAGATATGCAAATATATTCAACGGATTCTTATTCAGGGCATGCTTGACTATGACTGTGTACAATTTCAAGACATTCCAATTTACTTTTGGGGGTTTTTTTTGAAAAAAAAGTCAAGTCACTAAGTGCATCAGGGCAAATGGATCGTTTCCTTCGTCTCACCTGAAATCCTGCTGTGTGATCCACGGTGTCCAAACGTTTGTTTCCAGCGACTGGGCGACATGGATGAACTCCTGCAGCTTTAATGCTTTGAAAACAAACCAAAAACATCAAAAGTTAAGTCACTGCCTAAGTGCATGGATCGCTTTCGTAATTTTCAAAAATTCATTAAAAATATTCCTTAAGAGATATGCAAATATTTTCAATTGATTCTTGTTCAGGGCGTCGTTGACTATGACTGAGTACAATTTCAAGACATTCCAACATACTTGGAATGTCCAAGTGCATGGATCGCTTTTCGGATTTTCAAAAATTCATTTACAATATTCTTCAAGAGATATGCAAATATATTCAACGGATTCTTGTTCAGGGCATGCTTGACTATGACTGTGTACAATTTCAAGACATTCCAAGATACTTTTGGGGTCTTTTTTGAATAAAAAGTTAAGTCACTGCCTAAGTGCATGGATCGCTTTCCTGATTTTCAAAAATTCATTAAAAATATTCCTTAAGCGATATGCAAATATTTTCAACGGATTCTTGTTCAGGGCGTCGTTGACTATGACTGAGTACAATTTCAAAACATTCCAACATACTTGGAATGTCCAAGTGCATGGATCGCTTTCCTGATTTTCAAAAGTTCATTAAAAATATTCCTTAAGCGATATGCAAATATTTTCAACGGATTCTTGTTCAGGGCGTCGTTGACTATGACTGAGTACAATTTCAAAACATTCCAACATACTTGGAATGTCCAAGTGCATGGATCGCTTTCCTGATTTTCAAAAGTTCATTAAAAATATTCTTCAAGAGATATGCAAATATATTCAACGGATTCTTGTTCAGGGCATGCTTGACTATGACTGTGTACAATTTCAAGACATTCCAAGATACTTTTGGGGTCTTTTTTGAATAAAAAGTTAAGTCACTGCCTAAGTGCACAGACTTTCCTCATTTTCAAAAATTCATTCAAAATATTCCTTAAGAGATATGCAAATATTTTCAATTGATTCTTGTTCAGGGCGTCGTTGACTATGACTGAGTACAATTTCAAGACATTCCAACATACTTGGAATGTCCAAGTGCATGGATCGCTTTTCGGATTTTCAAAAATTCATTAAAAATATTCTTCAAGAGATATGCAAATATATTCAACGGATTCTTGTTCAGGGCATGCTTGACTATGACTGTGTACAATTTCAAGACATTCCAAGATACTTTTGGGGTCTTTTTTGACAAAAAAGTTAAGTCACTGCCTAAGTGCATGGATCGCTTTCCTGATTTTCAAAAATTCATTAAAAATATTCCTTAAGCGATATGCAAATATTTTCAACGGATTCTTGTTCAGGGCGTCGTTGACTATGACTGAGTACAATTTCAAGACATTCCAACATACTTGGAATGTCCAAGTGCATGGATCGCTTTCCTGATTTTCAAAAGTTCATTAAAAATATTCTTCAAGAGATATGCAAATATATTCAACGGATTCTTGTTCAGGGCATGCTTGACTATGACTGTGTACAATTTCAAGACATTCCAAGATACCTTTGGGGTCTTTTTTGGATAAAAAGTTAAGTCACTGCCTAAGTGCACAGACTTTCATCATTTTCAAAAATTCATTAAAAATATTCCTTAAGAGATATGCAAATATTTTCAATGGATTCTTGTTCAGGGCGTCGTTGACTATGACCGAGTACAATTTCAAGACATTCCAACATACTTGGAATGTCCAAGTGCATGGATCGCTTTCCGGATTTTCAAAAATTCATTAAAAATATTCTTCAAGAGATATGCAAATATATTCAACGGATTCTTGTTCAGGGCATGCTTGACTATGACTGTGTACAATTTCAAGACATTCCAGGATACTTTTGGGGTCTTTTTTGAATAAAAAGTTAAGTCACTGCCTAAGTGCACAGACTTTCCTCATTTTCAAAAATTCATTAAAAATATTCCTTAAGAGATATGCAAATATTTTCAATTGATTCTTGTTCAGGGCGTCGTTGACTATGACTTAGTACAATTTCAAGACATTCCAACATACTTGGAATGTCCAAGTGCATGGATCGCTTTTCGGATTTTCAAAAATTCATTAAAAATATTCTTCAAGAGATATGCAAATATATTCAACGGATTCTTGTTCAGGGCATGCTTGACTATGACTGTGTACAATTTCAAGACATTCCAAGATACTTTTGGGGTCTTTTTTGACAAAAAAGTTAAGTCACTGCCTAAGTGCATGGATCGCTTTTCTGATTTTCAAAAATTCATTAAAAATATTCCTTAAGCGATATGCAAATATTTTCAACGGATTCTTGTTCAGGGCGTCGTTGACTATGACTGAGTACAATTTCAAAACATTCCAACATACTTGGAATGTCCAAGTGCATGGATCGCTTTCCTGATTTTCAAAAGTTCATTAAAAATATTCTTCAAGAGATATGCAAATATATTCAACGGATTCTTGTTCAGGGCATGCTTGACTATGACTGTGTACAATTTCAAGACATTCCAAGATACCTTTGGGGTCTTTTTTGAATAAAAAGTTAAGTCACTGCCTAAGTGCACAGACTTTCATCATTTTCAAAAATTCATTAAAAATATTCCTTAAGAGATATGCAAATATTTTCAATGGATTCTTGTTCAGGGCGTCGTTGACTATGACCGAGTACAATTTCAAGACATTCCAACATACTTGGAATGTCCAAGTGCATGGATCGCTTTCCGGATTTTCAAAAATTCATTAAAAATATTCTTCAAGAGATATGCAAATATATTCAACGGATTCTTGTTCAGGGCATTCTTGACTATGACTGTGTACAATTTCAAGACATTCCAAGATACTTTTGGGGTCTTTTTTGACGAAAAAGTTAAGTCACTGCCTAAGTGCATGGATCGCTTTCCTGATTTTCAGAAATTCTTTAAAAATATTCCTTAAACGATATGCAAATATTTTCAACGGATTCTTGTTCAGGGCGTCGTTGACTATGACTGAGTACAATTTCAAGACATTCCAACATACTTGGAATGTCCAAGTGCATGGATCGCTTTCCGGATTTTCAAAAGTTCATTAAAAATATTCTTCAAGAGATATGCAAATATATTCAACGGATTCTTGTTCAGGGCATGCTTGACTATGACTGTGTACAATTTCAAGACATTCCAAGATACTTTTGGGGTCTTTTTTGACAAAAAAGTTAAGTCACTGCCTAAGTGCATGGATCGCTTTTCTGATTTTCAAAAATTCATTAAAAATATTCCTTAAGCGATATGCAAATATTTTCAACGGATTCTTGTTCAGGGCGTCGTTGACTATGACTGAGTACAATTTCAAAACATTCCAACATACTTGGAATGTCCAAGTGCATGGATCGCTTTCCTGATTTTCAAAAGTTCATTAAAAATATTCTTCAAGAGATATGCAAATATATTCAACGGATTCTTGTTCAGGGCATGCTTGACTATGACTGTGTACAATTTCAAGACATTCCAAGATACCTTTGGGGTCTTTTTTGAATAAAAAGTTAAGTCACTGCCTAAGTGCACAGACTTTCATCATTTTCAAAAATTCATTAAAAATATTCCTTAAGAGATATGCAAATATTTTCAATGGATTCTTGTTCAGGGCGTCGTTGACTATGACCGAGTACAATTTCAAGACATTCCAACATACTTGGAATGTCCAAGTGCATGGATCGCTTTCCGGATTTTCAAAAATTCATTAAAAATATTCTTCAAGAGATATGCAAATATATTCAACGGATTCTTGTTCAGGGCATTCTTGACTATGACTGTGTACAATTTCAAGACATTCCAAGATACTTTTGGGGTCTTTTTTGACGAAAAAGTTAAGTCACTGCCTAAGTGCATGGATCGCTTTCCTGATTTTCAGAAATTCTTTAAAAATATTCCTTAAACGATACGCAAATATTTTCAACGGATTCTTGTTCAGGGCGTCGTTGACTATGACTGAGTACAATTTCAAGACATTCCAACATACTTGGAATGTCCAAGTGCATGGATCGCTTTCCTGATTTTCAAAAGTTCATTAAAAATATTCTTCAAGAGATATGCAAATATATTCAACGGATTCTTGTTCAGGGCATGCTTGACTATGACTGTGTACAATTTCAAGACATTCCAAGATACTTTTGGGGTCTTTTTTGACAAAAAAGTTAAGTCACTGCCTAAGTGCATGGATCGCTTTCCTGATTTTCAAAAATTCATTAGAAATATTCCTTGAGCGATATGCAAATATTTTCAACGGATTCTTGTTCAGGGCGTCGTTGACTATGACTGAGTACAATTTCAAGACATTCCAACATACTTGGAATGTCCAAGTGCATGGATCGCTTTCCTGATTTTCAAAAGTTCATTAAAAATATTCTTCAAGAGATATGCAAATATATTCAACGGATTCTTGTTCAGGGCATGCTTGACTATGACTGTGTACAATTTCAAGACATTCCAAGATACTTTTGGGGTCTTTTTTGACAAAAAAGTTAAGTCACTGCCTAAGTGCATGGATCGCTTTCCTGATTTTCAAAAATTCATTAGAAATATTCCTTGAGCGATATGCAAATATTTTCAACGGATTCTTGTTCAGGGCGTCGTTGACTATGACTGAGTACAATTTCAAGACATTCCAACATACTTGGAATGTCCAAGTGCATGGATCGCTTTCCTGATTTTCAATAGTTCATTAAAAATATTCTTCAAGAGATATGCAAATATATTCAATGGATTCTTGTTCAGGGCATGCTTGACTATGACTGTGTACAATTTCAAGACATTCCAAGATACCTTTGGGGTCTTTTTTGAATAAAAAGTTAAGTCACTGCCTAAGTGCACAGACTTTCATCATTTTCAAAAATTCATTAAGAGATATGCAAATATTTTCAATGGATTCTTGTTCAGGGCGTCGTTGACTATGACTGAGTACAATTTCAAGACATTCCAACATACTTGGAATGTCCAAGTGCATGGATCGCTTTCCGGATTTTCAAAAATTCATTAAAAATATTCTTCAAGAGATATGCAAATATTTTCAATGGATTCTTGTTCAGGGTGTCGTTGACTATGACCGAGTACAATTTCAAGACATTCCAACATACTTGGAATGTCCAAGTGCATGGATCGCTTTCCGGATTTTCAAAAATTCATTAAAAATATTCTTCAAGAGATATGCAAATATATTCAACGGATTCTTGTTCAGGGCATTCTTGACTATGACTGTGTACAATTTCAAGACATTCCAAGATACTTTTGGGGTCTTTTTTGACGAAAAAGTTAAGTCACTGCCTAAGTGCATGGATCGCTTTCCTGATTTTCAGAAATTCTTTAAAAATATTCCTTAAACGATACGCAAATATTTTCAACGGATTCTTGTTCAGGGCGTCGTTGACTATGACTGAGTACAATTTCAAGACATTCCAACATACTTGGAATGTCCAAGTGCATGGATCGCTTTCCTGATTTTCAAAAGTTCATTAAAAATATTCTTCAAGAGATATGCAAATATATTCAACGGATTCTTGTTCAGGGCATGCTTGACTATGACTGTGTACAATTTCAAGACATTCCAAGATACTTTTGGGGTCTTTTGACGAAAAAGTTAAGTCACTGCCTAAGTGCATGGATCGCTTTCCTGATTTTCAAAAATTCATTAAAAATATTCCCTAAGCGATATGCAAATATTTTCAACGGATTCTTGTTCAGGGCGTCGTTGACTATGACTGAGTACAATTTCAAGACATTCCAACATACTTGGAATGTCCAAGTGCATGGATCGCTTTCCTGATTTTCAAAAGTTCATTAAAAATATTCTTCAAGAGATATGCAAATATATTCAACGGATTCTTGTTCAGGGCATGCTTGACTATGACTGTGTACAATTTCAAGACATTCCAAGATACCTTTGGGGTCTTTTTTGGATAAAAAGTTAAGTCACTGCCTAGGTGCACAGACTTTCATCATTTTCAAAAATTCATTAAAAATATTCCTTAAGAGATATGCAAATATTTTCAATGGATTCTTGTTCAGGGCGTCGTTGACTATGACCGAGTACAATTTCAAGACATTCCAACATACTTGGAATGTCCAAGTGCATGGATCGCTTTCCGGATTTTCAAAAATTCATTAAAAATATTCTTCAAGAGATATGCAAATATATTCAACGGATTCTTGTTCAGGGCATGCTTGACTATGACTGTGTACAATTTCAAGACATTCCAAGATACTTTTGGGGTCTTTTTTGACGAAAAAGTTAAGTCACTGCCTAAGTGCATGGATCGCTTTCCTGATTTTCAGAAATTCTTTAAAAATATTCCTTAAACGATATGCAAATATTTTCAACGGATTCTTGTTCAGGGCGTCGTTGACTATGACTGAGTACAATTTCAAGACATTCCAACATACTTGGAATGTCCAAGTGCATGGATCGCTTTTCGGATTTTCAAAAATTCATTAAAAATATTCTTCAAGAGATATGCAAATATATTCAACGGATTCTTGTTCAGGGCATGCTTGACTATGACTGTGTACAATTTCAAGACATTCCAAGATACTTTTGGGGTCTTTTTTGACGAAAAAGTTAAGTCACTGCCTAAGTGCATGGATCGCTTTCCTGATTTTCAAAAATTCATTAAAAATATTCCTTAAGCGATATGCAAATATTTTCAACGGATTCTTGTTCAGGGCGTCGTTTACTATGACTGAGTACAATTTCAAGACATTCCAACATACTTGGAATGTCCAAGTGCATGGATCGCTTTCCTGATTTTCAAAAGTTCATTAAAAATATTCTTCAAGAGATATGCAAATATATTCAACGGATTCTTGTTCAGGGCATGCTTGACTATGACTGTGTACAATTTCAAGACATTCCAGGATACTTTTGGGGTCTTTTTTGAATAAAAAGTTAAGTCACTGCCTAAGTGCACAGACTTTCCTCATTTTCAAAAATTCATTAAAAATATTCCTTAAGAGATATGCAAATATTTTCAATTGATTCTTGTTCAGGGCGTCGTTGACTATGACTGAGTACAATTTCAAGACATTCCAACATACTTGGAATGTCCAAGTGCATGGATCGCTTTTCGGATTTTCAAAAATTCATTAAAAATATTCTTCAAGAGATATGCAAATATATTCAACGGATTCTTGTTCAGGGCATGCTTGACTATGACTGTGTACAATTTCAAGACATTCCAAGTTACTTTTGGGGTCTTTTTTGAATAAAAAGTTAAGTCACTGCCTAAGTGCATGGATCGCTTTCCTGATTTTCAAAAATTCATTAAAAATATTCCTTAAGCGATATGCAAATATTTTCAACGGATTCTTGTTCAGGGCGTCGTTGACTATGACTGAGTACAATTTCAAGACATTCCAACATACTTGGAATGTCCAAGTGCATGGATCGCTTTCCTGATTTTCAAAAGTTCATTAAAAATATTCTTCAAGAGATATGCAAATATATTCAACGGATTCTTGTTCAGGGCATGCTTGACTATGACTGTGTACAATTTCAAGACATTCCAAGATACCTTTGGGGTCTTTTTTGGATAAAAAGTTAAGTCACTGCCTAAGTGCACAGACTTTCATCATTTTCAAAAATTCATTAAAAATATTCCTTAAGAGATATGCAAATATTTTCAATTGATTCTTGTTCAGGGCGTCGTTGACTATGACTGAGTACAATTTCAAGACATTCCAACATACTTGGAATGTCCAAGTGCATGGATCGCTTTCCTGATTTTCAAAAGTTCATTAAAAATATTCTTCAAGAGATATGCAAATATATTCAACGGATTCTTGTTCAGGGCATGCTTGACTATGACTGTGTACAATTTCAAGACATTCCAAGATACCTTTGGGGTCTTTTTTGAATAAAAAGTTAAGTCACTGCCTAAGTGCACAGACTTTCATCATTTTCAAAAATTCATTAAAAATATTCCTTAAGAGATATGCAAATATTTTCAATGGATTCTTGTTCAGGGCGTCGTTGACTATGACCGAGTACAATTTCAAGA
Source organism: Microchirus variegatus (assembly GCF_963457635.1). Lineage (NCBI taxonomy): Eukaryota > Metazoa > Chordata > Actinopteri > Pleuronectiformes > Soleidae > Microchirus > Microchirus variegatus. The sequence continues at coordinate 69,844 of NW_028154684.1, read as the reverse complement.
CATTCCAACATACTTGGAATGTCCAAGTGCATGGATCGCTTTCCGGATTTTCAAAAATTCATTAAAAATATTCTTCAAGAGATATGCAAATATATTCAACGGATTCTTGTTCAGGGCATGCTTGACTATGACTGTGTACAATTTCAAGACATTCCAAGATACTTTTGGGGTCTTTTTTGACGAAAAAGTTAAGTCACTGCCTAAGTGCATGGATCGCTTTCCTGATTTTCAGAAATTCTTTAAAAATATTCCTTAAACGATATGCAAATATTTTCAACGGATTCTTGTTCAGGGCGTCGTTGACTATGACTGAGTACAATTTCAAGACATTCCAACATACTTGGAATGTCCAAGTGCATGGATCGCTTTCCTGATTTTCAAAAGTTCATTAAAAATATTCTTCAAGAGATATGCAAATATATTCAACAGATTCTTGTTCAGGGCATGCTTGACTATGACTGTGTACAATTTCAAGACATTCCAAGATACTTTTGGGGTCTTTTTTGAATAAAAAGTTAAGTCACTGCCTAAGTGCACAGACTTTCCTCATTTTCAAAAATTCATTAAAAATATTCCTTAAGAGATATGCAAATATTTTCAATTGATTCTTGTTCAGGGCGTCGTTGACTATGACTGAGTACAATTTCAAGACATTCCAACATACTTGGAATGTCCAAGTGCATGGATCGCTTTTCGGATTTTCAAAAATTCATTAAAAATATTCTTCAAGAGATATGCAAATATATTCAACGGATTCTTGTTCAGGGCATGCTTGACTATGACTGTGTACAATTTCAAGACATTCCAAGATACTTTTGGGGTCTTTTTTGACAAAAAAGTTAAGTCACTGCCTAAGTGCATGGATCGCTTTCCTGATTTTCAGAAATTCTTTAAAAATATTCCTTAAACGATATGCAAATATTTTCAACGGATTCTTGTTCAGGGCGTCGTTGACTATGACTGAGTACAATTTCAAGACATTCCAACATACTTGGAATGTCCAAGTGCATGGATCGCTTTCCTGATTTTCAAAAGTTCATTAAAAATATTCTTCAAGAGATATGCAAATATATTCAACGGATTCTTGTTCAGGGCATGCTTGACTAAGACTGTGTACAATTTCAAGACATTCCAAGATACTTTTGGGGTCTTTTTTGAATAAAAAGTTAAGTCACTGCCTAAGTGCACAGACTTTCCTCATTTTCAAAAATTCATTAAAAATATTCCTTAAGAGATATGCAAATATTTTCAATGGATTCTTGTTCAGGGCGTCGTTGACTATGACCGAGTACAATTTCAAGACATTCCAACATACTTGGAATGTCCAAGTGCATGGATCGCTTTCCGGATTTTCAAAAATTCATTAAAAATATTCTTCAAGAGATATGCAAATATATTCAACGGATTCTTGTTCAGGGCATTCTTGACTATGACTGTGTACAATTTCAAGACATTCCAAGATACTTTTGGGGTCTTTTTTGACGAAAAAGTAAAGTCACTGCCTAAGTGCATGGATCGCTTTCCTGATTTTCAAAAATTCATAAAAAATATTCCTTAAGCGATATGCAAATATTTTCAACGGATTCTTGTTCAGGGCGTCGTTGACTATGACTGAGTACAATTTCAAGACATTCCAACATACTTGGAATGTCCAAGTGCATGGATCGCTTTCCTGATTTTCAAAAGTTCATTAAAAATATTCTTCAAGAGATATGCAAATATATTCAACGGATTCTTGTTCAGGGCATGCTTGACTATGACTGTGTACAATTTCAAGACATTCCAAGATACCTTTGGGGTCTTTTTTGAATAAAAAGTTAAGTCACTGCCTAAGTGCACAGACTTTCATCATTTTCAAAAATTCATTAAAAATATTCCTTAAGAGATATGCAAATATTTTCAATGGATTCTTGTTCAGGGCGTCGTTGACTATGACCGAGTACAATTTCAAGACATTCCAACATACTTGGAATGTCCAAGTGCATGGATCACTTTCCGGATTTTCAAAAATTCATTAAAAATATTCTTCAAGAGATATGCAAATATATTCAACGGATTCTTGTTCAGGGCATGCTTGACTATGACTGTGTACAATTTCAAGACATTCCAAGATACTTTTGGGGTCTTTTTTGACGAAAAAGTTAAGTCACTGCCTAAGTGCATGGATCGCTTTCCTGATTTTCAGAAATTCTTTAAAAATATTCCTTAAACGATATGCAAATATTTTCAACGGATTCTTGTTCAGGGCGTCGTTGACTATGACTGAGTACAATTTCAAGACATTCCAACATACTTGGAATGTCCAAGTGCATGGATCGCTTTCCTGATTTTCAAAAGTTCATTAAAAATATTCTTCAAGAGATATGCAAATATATTCAACGGATTCTTGTTCAGGGCATGCTTGACTATGACTGTGTACAATTTCAAGACATTCCAAGATACTTTTGGGGTCTTTTTTGAATAAAAAGTTAAGTCACTGCCTAAGTGCACAGACTTTCCTCATTTTCAAAAATTCATTAAAAATATTCCTTAAGAGATATGCAAATATTTTCAATTGATTCTTGTTCAGGGCGTCGTTGACTATGACTGAGTACAATTTCAAGACATTCCAACATACTTGGAATGTCCAAGTGCATGGATCGCTTTTCGGATTTTCAAAAATTCATTAAAAATATTCTTCAAGAGATATGCAAATATATTCAACGGATTCTTGTTCAGGGCATGCTTGACTATGACTGTGTACAATTTCAAGACATTCCAAGATACTTTTGGGGTCTTTTTTGACAAAAAAGTTAAGTCACTGCCTAAGTGCATGGATCGCTTTCCTGATTTTCAGAAATTCTTTAAAAATATTCCTTAAACGATATGCAAATATTTTCAACGGATTCTTGTTCAGGGCGTCGTTGACTATGACTGAGTACAATTTCAAGACATTCCAACATACTTGGAATGTCCAAGTGCATGGATCGCTTTCCTGATTTTCAAAAGTTCATTAAAAATATTCTTCAAGAGATATGCAAATATATTCAACGGATTCTTGTTCAGGGCATGCTTGACTATGACTGTGTACAATTTCAAGACATTCCAAGATACTTTTGGGGTCTTTTTTGAATAAAAAGTTAAGTCACTGCCTAAGTGCACAGACTTTCCTCATTTTCAAAAATTCATTAAAAATATTCCTTAAGAGATATGCAAATATTTTCAATGGATTCTTGTTCAGGGCGTCGTTGACTATGACCGAGTACAATTTCAAGACATTCCAACATACTTGGAATGTCCAAGTGCATGGATCGCTTTCCGGATTTTCAAAAATTCATTAAAAATATTCTTCAAGAGATATGCAAATATATTCAACGGATTCTTGTTCAGGGCATTCTTGACTATGACTGTGTACAATTTCAAGACATTCCAAGATACTTTTGGGGTCTTTTTTGACAAAAAAGTTAAGTCACTGCCTAAGTGCATGGATCGCTTTCCTGATTTTCAGAAATTCTTTAAAAATATTCCTTAAACGATATGCAAATATTTTCAACGGATTCTTGTTCAGGGCGTCGTTGACTATGACTGAGTACAATTTCAAGACATTCCAACATACTTGGAATGTCCAAGTGCATGGATCGCTTTCCTGATTTTCAAAAGTTCATTAAAAATATTCTTCAAGAGATATGCAAATATATTCAACGGATTCTTGTTCAGGGCATGCTTGACTATGACTGTGTACAATTTCAAGACATTCCAAGATACTTTTGGGGTCTTTTTTGAATAAAAAGTTAAGTCACTGCCTAAGTGCACAGACTTTCCTCATTTTCAAAAATTCATTAAAAATATTCCTTAAGAGATATGCAAATATTTTCAATTGATTCTTGTTCAGGGCGTCGTTGACTATGACTGAGTACAATTTCAAGACATTCCAACATACTTTGAATGTCCAAGTGCATGGATCGCTTTTCGGATTTTCAAAAATTCATTAAAAATATTCTTCAAGAGATATGCAAATATATTCAACGGATTCTTGTTCAGGGCATGCTTGACTATGACTGTGTACAATTTCAAGACATTCCAAGATACTTTTGGGGTCTTTTTTGACAAAAAAGTTAAGTCACTGCCTAAGTGCATGGATCGCTTTCCTGATTTTCAAAAATTCATTAAAAATATTCCTTAAGCGATATGCAAATATTTTCAACGGATTCTTGTTCAGGGCGTCGTTGACTATGACTGAGTACAATTTCAAGACATTCCAACATACTTGGAATGTCCAAGTGCATGGATCGCTTTCCTGATTTTCAAAAGTTCATTAAAAATATTCTTCAAGAGATATACAAATATATTCAACGGATTCTTGTTCAGGGCATGCTTGACTATGACTGTGTACAATTTCAAGACATTCCAAGATACCTTTGGGGTCTTTTTTGAATAAAAAGTTAAGTCACTGCCTAAGTGCACAGACTTTCATCATTTTCAAAAATTCATTAAAAATATTCCTTAAGAGATATGCAAATATTTTCAATGGATTCTTGTTCAGGGCGTCGTTGACTATGACCGAGTACAATTTCAAGACATTCCAACATACTTGGAATGTCCAAGTGCATGGATCGCTTTCCGGATTTTCAAAAATTCATTAAAAATATTCTTCAAGAGATATGCAAATATATTCAACGGATTCTTGTTCAGGGCATTCTTGACTATGACTGTGTACAATTTCAAGACATTCCAAGATACTTTTGGGGTCTTTTTTGACGAAAAAGTTAAGTCACTGCCTAAGTGCATGGATCGCTTTCCTGATTTTCAAAAATTCATTAAAAATATTCCTTAAGCGATATGCAAATATTTTCAACGGATTCTTGTTCAGGGCGTCGTTGACTATGACTGAGTACAATTTCAAGACATTCCAACATACTTGGAATGTCCAAGTGCATGGATCGCTTTCCTGATTTTCAAAAGTTCATTAAAAATATTCTTCAAGAGATATACAAATATATTCAACGGATTCTTGTTCAGGGCATGCTTGACTATGACTGTGTACAATTTCAAGACATTCCAAGATACCTTTGGGGTCTTTTTTGAATAAAAAGTTAAGTCACTGCCTAAGTGCACAGACTTTCATCATTTTCAAAAATTCATTAAAAATATTCCTTAAGAGATATGCAAATATTTTCAATGGATTCTTGTTCAGGGCGTCGTTGACTATGACCGAGTACAATTTCAAGACATTCCAACATACTTGGAATGTCCAAGTGCATGGATCGCTTTCCGGATTTTCAAAAATTCATTAAAAATATTCTTCAAGAGATATGCAAATATATTCAACGGATTCTTGTTCAGGGCATTCTTGACTATGACTGTGTACAATTTCAAGACATTCCAAGATACTTTTGGGGTCTTTTTTGACGAAAAAGTTAAGTCACTGCCTAAGTGCATGGATCGCTTTCCTGATTTTCAAAAATTCATTAAAAATATTCCTTAAGCGATATGCAAATATTTTCAACGGATTCTTGTTCAGGGCGTCGTTGACTATGACTGAGTACAATTTCAAGACATTCCAACATACTTGGAATGTCCAAGTGCATGGATCGCTTTCCTGATTTTCAAAAGTTCATTAAAAATATTCTTCAAGAGATATGCAAATATATTCAACGGATTCTTGTTCAGGGCATGCTTGACTATGACTGTGTACAATTTCAAGACATATCAAGATACTTTTGGGGTCTTTTTTGAATAAAAAGTTAAGTCACTGCCTAAGTGCACAGACTTTCCTCATTTTCAAAAATTCATTTAAAATATTCCTTAAGAGATATGCAAATATTTTCAATTGATTCTTGTTCAGGGCGTCGTTGACTATGACTGAGTACAATTTCAAGACATTCCAACATACTTGGAATGTCCAAGTGCATGGATCGCTTTTCGGATTTTCAAAAATTCATTAAAAATATTCTTCAAGAGATATGCAAATATATTCAACGGTTTCTTGTTCAGGGCATGCTTGACTATGACTGTGTACAATTTCAAGACATTCCAAGATACTTTTGGGGTCTTTTTTGACAAAAAAGTTAAGTCACTGCCTAAGTGCATGGATTGCTTTCCTGATTTTCAAAAATTCATTCAAAATATTCCTTAAGTGATATGCAAATATTTTCAACGGATTCTTGTTCAGGGCGTCGTTGACTATGACTGAGTACAATTTCAAGACATTCCAACATACTTGGAATGTCCAAGTGCATGGATCGCTTTCCGGATTTTCAAAAATTCATTAAAAATATTCTTCAAGAGATATGCAAATATATTCAACGGATTCTTGTTCAGGGCATGCTTGACTATGACTGTGTACAATTTCAAGACATTCCAAGATACTTTTGGGGTCTTTTTTGAATAAAAAGTTAAGTCACTGCCTAAGTGCATGGATCGCTTTCCTGATTTTCAAAAATTCATTAAAATATTCCTTAAGCGATATGCAAATATTTTCAACGGATTCTTGTTCAGGGCGTCGTTGACTATGACTGAGTACAATTTCAAGACATTCCAACATACTTGGAATGTCCAAGTGCATGGATCGCTTTCCGGATTTTCAAAAATTCATTAAAAATATTCTTCAAGAGATATGCAAATATATTCAACGGATTCTTATTCAGGGCATGCTTGACTATGACTGTGTACAATTTCAAGACATTCCAATTTACTTTTGGGGTTTTTTTTGAAAAAAAAGTCAAGTCACTAAGTGCATCAGGGCAAATGGATCGTTTCCTTCGTCTCACCTGATATCCTGCTGTGTGATCCACGGTGTCCAAACGTTTGTTTCCAGCGACTGGACGACATGGATGAACTCCTGCAGCTTTAATTCTTTAAAAACAACCCAAAAACATCAAAAGTTAAGTCACTGCCTAAGTGCATGGATCGCTTTCCTGATTTTCAAAAATTCATTAAAAATATTCCTCAAGAGATATGCAAATATATTCAACGGATTCTTGTTCAGGGCATGCTTGACTATGACTGTGTACAATTTCAAGACATTCCAAGATACTTTTGGGGTCTTTTTTGACGAAAAAGTTAAGTCACTGCCTAAGTGCATGGATCGCTTTCCTGATTTTCAAAAATTCATTTAAAATATTCCTTAAGCGATATGCAAATATTTTCAACGGATTCTTGTTCAGGGCGTCGTTGACTATGACTGAGTACAATTTCAAGACATTCCAACATACTTGGAATGTCCAAGTGCATGGATCGCTTTCCGGATTTTCAAAAATTCATTAAAAATATTCTTCAAGAGATATGCAAATATATTCAACGGATTCTTATTCAGGGCATGCTTGACTATGACTGTGTACAATTTCAAGACATTCCAATTTACTTTTGGGTTTTTTTTTGAAAAAAAAGTCAAGTCACTAAGTGCATCAGGGCAAATGGATCGTTTCCTTCGTCTCACCTGATATCCTGCTGTGTGATCCACGGTGTCCAAACGTTTGTTTCCAGCGACTGGGCGACATGGATGAACTCCTGCAGCTTTAATGCTTTAAAAACAAACCAAAAACATCAAAAGTTAAGTCACTGCCTAAGTGCATGGATCGCTTTCCTAATTTTCAAAAATTCATTAAAAATATTCCTTAAGAGATATGCAAATATTTTCAATTGATTCTTGTTCAGGGCGTCGTTGACTATGACTGAGTACAATTTCAAGACATTCCAACATACTTGGAATGTCCAAGTGCATGGATCACTTTTCGGATTTTCAAAAATTCATTAAAAATATTCTTCAAGAGATATGCAAATATATTCAACGGATTCTTGTTCAGGGCATGCTTGACTATGACTGTGTACAATTTCAAGACATTCCAGGATACTTTTGGGGTCTTTTTTGAATAAAAAGTTAAGTCACTGCCTAAGTGCATGGATCGCTTTCCTGATTTTCAAAAATTCATTAAAAATATTCCTTAAGCGATATGCAAATATTTTCAACGGATTCTTGTTCAGGGCGTCGTTGACTATGACTGAGTACAATTTCAAAACATTCCAACATACTTGGAATGTCCAAGTGCATGGATCGCTTTCCTGATTTTCAAAAGTTCATTAAAAATATTCTTCAAGAGATATGCAAATATATTCAACGGATTCTTGTTCAGGGCATACTTGACTATGACTGTGTACAATTTCAAGACATTCCAAGATACTTTTGGGGTCTTTTTTGAATAAAAAGTTAAGTCACTGCCTAAGTGCACAGACTTTCCTCATTTTCAAAAATTCATTAAAAATATTCCTTAAGAGATATGCAAATATTTTCAATTGATTCTTGTTCAGGGCGTCGTTGACTATGACTGAGTACAATTTAAAGACATTCCAACATACTTGGAATGTCCAAGTGCATGGATCGCTTTTCGGATTTTCAAAAATTCATTAAAAATATTCTTCAAGAGATATGCAAATATATTCAACGGATTCTTGTTCAGGGCATGCTTGACTATGACTGTGTACAATTTCAAGACATTCCAAGATACTTTTGGGGTCTTTTTTGACAAAAAAGTTAAGTCACTGCCTAAGTGCATGGATCGCTTTCCTGATTTTCAAAAATTCATTAAAAATATTCCTTAAGCGATATGCAAATATTTTCAACGGATTCTTGTTCAGGGCGTCGTTGACTATGACTGAGTACAATTTCAAGACATTCCAACATACTTGGAATGTCCAAGTGCATGGATCGCTTTCCTGATTTTCAAAAGTTCATTAAAAATATTCTTCAAGAGATATGCAAATATATTCAACGGATTCTTGTTCAGGGCATGCTTGACTATGACTGTGTACAATTTCAAGACATTCCAGGATACTTTTGGGGTCTTTTTTGAATAAAAAGTTAAGTCACTGCCTAAGTGCACAGACTTTCCTCATTTTCAAAAATTCATTAAAAATATTCCTTAAGAGATATGCAAATATTTTCAGTTGATTCTTGTTCAGGGCGTCGTTGACTATGACTGAGTACAATTTCAAGACATTCCAACATACTTGGAATGTCCAAGTGCATGGATCGCTTTTCGGATTTTCAAAAATTCATTAAAAATATTCTTAAAGAGATATGCAAATATATTCAACGGATTCTTGTTCAGGGCATGCTTGACTATGACTGTGTACAATTTCAAGACATTCCAAGATACTTTTGGGGTCTTTTTTGACAAAAAAGTTAAGTCACTGCCTAAGTGCATGAATCGCTTTTCTGATTTTCAAAAATTCATTAAAAATATTCCTTAAGCGATATGCAAATATTTTCAACGGATTCTTGTTCAGGGCGTCGTTGACTATGACTGAGTACAATTTCAAAACATTCCAACATACTTGGAATGTCCAAGTGCATGGATCGCTTTCCTGATTTTCAAAAGTTCATTAAAAATATTCTTCAAGAGATATGCAAATATATTCAACGGATTCTTGTTCAGGGCATGCTTGACTATGACTGTGTACAATTTCAAGACATTCCAAGATACTTTTGGGGTCTTTTTTGAATAAAAAGTTAAGTCACTGCCTAAGTGCACAGACTTTCCTCATTTTCAAAAATTCATTAAAAATATTCCTTAAGAGATATGAAAATATTTTCAATGGATTCTTGTTCAGGGCGTTGTTGACTATGACTGAGTACAATTTCAAGACATTCCAACATACTTGGAATGTCCAAGTGCATGGATCGCTTTCCGGATTTTCAAAAATTCATTAAAAATATTCTTCAAGAGATATGCAAATATATTCAACGGATTCTTGTTCAGGGCATGCTTGACTATGACTGTGTACAATTTCAAGACATTCCAAGATACCTTTGGGGTCTTTTTTGACGAAAAAGTTAAGTCACTGCCTAAGTGCATGGATCGCTTTCCTGATTTTCAGAAATTCTTTAAAAATATTCCTTAAACGATATGCAAATATTTTCAACGGATTCTTGTTCAGGGCGTCGTTGACTATGACTGAGTACAATTTCAAGACATTCCAACATACTTGGAATGTCCAAGTGCATGGATCGCTTTCCTGATTTTCAAAAGTTCATTAAAAATATTCTTCAAGAGATATGCAAATATATTCAACGGATTCTTGTTCAGGGCATGCTTGACTATGACTGTGTACAATTTCAAGACATTCCAAGATACTTTTGGGGTCTTTTTTGAATAAAAAGTTAAGTCACTGCCTCAGTGCACAGACTTTCCTCATTTTCAAAAATTCATTAAAAATATTCCTTAAGAGATATGCAAATATTTTCAATTGATTCTTGTTCAGGGCGTCGTTGACTATGACTGAGTACAATTTAAAGACATTCCAACATACTTGGAATGTCCAAGTGCATGGATCGCTTTTCGGATTTTCAAAAATTCATTAAAAATATTCTTCAAGAGATATGCAAATATATTCAACGGATTCTTGTTCAGGGCATGCTTGACTATGACTGTGTACAATTTCAAGACATTCCAAGATACTTTTGGGGTCTTTTTTGACAAAAAAGTTAAGTCACTGCCTAAGTGCATGGATCGCTTTCCTGATTTTCAAAAATTCATTAAAAATATTCCTTAAGCGATATGCAAATATTTTCAATTGATTCTTGTTCAGGGCGTCGTTGACTATGACTGAGTACAATTTCAAGACATTCCAACATACTTGGAATGTCCAAGTGCATGGATCGCTTTTCGGATTTTCAAAAATTCATTAAAAATATTCTTCAAGAGATATGCAAATATATTCAACGGATTCTTGTTCAGGGCATGCTTGACTATGACTGTGTACAATTTCAAGACATTCCAAGATACTTTTGGGGTCTTTTTTGACAAAAAAGTTAAGTCACTGCCTAAGTGCATGGATCGCTTTCCTGATTTTCAAAAATTCATTTAAAATATTCCTTAAGCGATATGCAAATATTTTCAACGGATTCTTGTTCAGGGCGTCGTTGACTATGACTGAGTACAATTTCAAGACATTCCAACATACTTGGAATGTCCAAGTGCATGGATCGCTTTTCGGATTTTCAAAAATTCATTAAAAATATTCTTCAAGAGATATGCAAATATATTCAACGGATTCTTGTTCAGGGCATGCTTGACTATGACTGTGTACAATTTCAAGACATTCCAAGATACTTTTGGGGTCTTTTTTGACGAAAAAGTTAAGTCACTGCCTAAGTGCATGGATCGCTTTCCTGATTTTCAAAAATTCATTAAAAATATTCCTTAAGCGATATGCAAATATTTTCAACGGATTCTTGTTCAGGGCGTCGTTGACTATGACTGAGTACAATTTCAAGACATTTCAACATACTTGGAATGTCCAAGTGCATGGATCGCTTTCCTGATTTTCAAAAGTTCATTAAAAATATTCTTCAAGAGATATGCAAATATATTCAACGGATTCTTGTTCAGGGCATGCTTGACTATGACTGTGTACAATTTCAAGACATTCCAAGATACTTTTGGGGTCTTTTTTGAATAAAAAGTTAAGTCACTGCCTAAGTGCACAGACTTTCATCATTTTCAAAAATTCATTAAAAATATTCCTTAAGAGATATGCAAATATTTTCAATGGATTCTTGTTCAGGGCGTTGTTGACTATGACCGAGTACAATTTCAAGACATTCCAACATACTTGGAATGTCCAAGTGCATGGATCGCTTTTCGGATTTTCAAAAATTCATTAAAAATATTCTTCAAGAGATATGCAAATATATTCAACGGATTCTTGTTCAGGGCATGCTTGACTATGACTGTGTACAATTTCAAGACATTCCAAGATACTTTTGGGGTCTTTTTTGACAAAAAAGTTAAGTCACTGCCTAAGTGCATGGATCGCTTTCCTGATTTTCAAAAATTCATTAAAAATATTCCTTAAGCGATATGCAAATATTTTCAACGGATTCTTGTTCAGGGCGTCGTTGACTATGACTGAGTACAATTTCAAGACATTCCAACATACTTGGAATGTCCAAGTGCATGGATCGCTTTCCTGATTTTCAAAAGTTCATTAAAAACATTCTTCAAGAGATATGCAAATATATTCAACGGATTCTTGTTCAGGGCATGCCTGACTATGACTGTGTACAATTTCAAGACATTCCAAGATACTTTTGGGGTCTTTTTTGAATAAAAAGTTAAGTCACTGCCTCAGTGCACAGACTTTCCTCATTTTCAAAAATTCATTAAAAATATTCCTTAAGAGATATGCAAATATTTTCAATTGATTCTTGTTCAGGGCGTCGTTGACTATGACTGAGTACAATTTCAAGACATTCCAACATACTTGGAATGTCCAAGTGCATCGATTGCTTTTCGGATTTTCAAAAATTCATTAAAAATATTCTTCAAGAGATATGCAAATATATTCAACGGATTCTTGTTCAGGGCATGCTTGACTATGACTGTGTACAATTTCAAGACATTCCAAGATACTTTTGGGGTCTTTTTTGAATAAAAAGTTAAGTCACTGCCTAAGTGCACAGACTTTCCTCATTTTCAAAAATTCATTAAAAATATTCCTTAAGAGATATGCAAATATTTTCAATTGATTCTTGTTCAGGGCGTCGTTGACTATGACTGAGTACAATTTAAAGACATTCCAACATACTTGGAATGTCCAAGTGCATGGATCGCTTTTCGGATTTTCAAAAATTCATTAAAAATATTCTTCAAGAGATATGCAAATATATTCAACGGATTCTTGTTCAGGGCATGCTTGACTATGACTGTGTACAATTTCAAGACATTCCAAGATACTTTTGGGGTCTTTTTTGACAAAAAAGTTAAGTCACTGCCTAAGTGCATGGATCGCTTTCCTGATTTTCAAAAATTCATTAAAAATATTCCTTAAGCGATATGCAAATATTTTCAATTGATTCTTGTTCAGGGCGTCGTTGACTATGACTGAGTACAATTTCAAGACATTCCAACATACTTGGAATGTCCAAGTGCATGGATCGCTTTTCGGATTTTCAAAAATTCATTAAAAATATTCTTCAAGAGATATGCAAATATATTCAACGGATTCTTGTTCAGGGCATGCTTGACTATGACTGTGTACAATTTCAAGACATTCCAAGATACTTTTGGGGTCTTTTTTGACAAAAAAGTTAAGTCACTGCCTAAGTGCATGGATCGCTTTCCTGATTTTCAAAAATTCATTAAAAATATTCCTTAAGCGATATGCAAATATTTTCAACGGATTCTTGTTCAGGGCGTCGTTGACTATGACTGAGTACAATTTCAAGACATTCCAACATACTTGGAATGTCCAAGTGCATGGATCGCTTTTCGGATTTTCAAAAATTCATTAAAAATATTCTTCAAGAGATATGCAAATATATTCAACGGATTCTTGTTCAGGGCATGCTTGACTATGACTGTGTACAATTTCAAGACATTCCAAGATACTTTTGGGGTCTTTTTTGACGAAAAAGTTAAGTCACTGCCTAAGTGCATGGATCGCTTTCCTGATTTTCAAAAATTCATTAAAAATATTCCTTAAGCGATATGCAAATATTTTCAACGGATTCTTGTTCAGGGCGTCGTTGACTATGACTGAGTACAATTTCAAGACATTTCAACATACTTGGAATGTCCAAGTGCATGGATCGCTTTCCTGATTTTCAAAAGTTCATTAAAAATATTCTTCAAGAGATATGCAAATATATTCAACGGATTCTTGTTCAGGGCATGCTTGACTATGACTGTGTACAATTTCAAGACATTCCAAGATACTTTTGGGGTCTTTTTTGAATAAAAAGTTAAGTCACTGCCTAAGTGCACAGACTTTCATCATTTTCAAAAATTCATTAAAAATATTCCTTAAGAGATATGCAAATATTTTCAATGGATTCTTGTTCAGGGCGTCGTTGACTATGACCGAGTACAATTTCAAGACATTCCAACATACTTGGAATGTCCAAGTGCATGGATCGCTTTTCGGATTTTCAAAAATTCATTAAAAATATTCTTCAAGAGATATGCAAATATATTCAACGGATTCTTGTTCAGGGCATGCTTGACTATGACTGTGTACAATTTCAAGACATTCCAAGATACTTTTGGGGTCTTTTTTGACAAAAAAGTTAAGTCACTGCCTAAGTGCATGGATCGCTTTCCTGATTTTCAAAAATTCATTAAAAATATTCCTTAAGCGATATGCAAATATTTTCAACGGATTCTTGTTCAGGGCGTCGTTGACTATGACTGAGTACAATTTCAAGACATTCCAACATACTTGGAATGTCCAAGTGCATGGATCGCTTTCCTGATTTTCAAAAGTTCATTAAAAACATTCTTCAAGAGATATGCAAATATATTCAACGGATTCTTGTTCAGGGCATGCCTGACTATGACTGTGTACAATTTCAAGACATTCCAAGATACTTTTGGGGTCTTTTTTGAATAAAAAGTTAAGTCACTGCCTCAGTGCACAGACTTTCCTCATTTTCAAAAATTCATTAAAAATATTCCTTAAGAGATATGCAAATATTTTCAATTGATTCTTGTTCAGGGCGTCGTTGACTATGACTGAGTACAATTTCAAGACATTCCAACATACTTGGAATGTCCAAGTGCATCGATTGCTTTTCGGATTTTCAAAAATTCATTAAAAATATTCTTCAAGAGATATGCAAATATATTCAACGGATTCTTGTTCAGGGCATGCTTGACTATGACTGTGTACAATTTCAAGACATTCCAAGATACTTTTGGGGTCTTTTTTGAATAAAAAGTTAAGTCACTGCCTAAGTGCACAGACTTTCCTCATTTTCAAAAATTCATTAAAAATATTCCTTAAGAGATATGCAAATATTTTCAATTGATTCTTGTTCAGGGCGTCGTTGACTATGACTGAGTACAATTTCAAGACATTCCAACATACTTGGAATGTCCAAGTGTATGGATCGCTTTTCGGATTTTCATAAATTCATTAAAAATATTCTTCAAGAGATATGCAAATATATTCAACGGATTCTTGTTCAGGGCATGCTTGACTATGACTGTGTACAATTTCAAGACATTCCAATTTACTTTTGGGGTTTTTTTAAAAAAAAAAGTCAAGTCACTAAGTGCATCAGGGCAAATGGATCGTTTCCTTCGTCTCACCTGATATCCTGCTGTGTGATCCACGGTGTCCAAACGTTTGTATCCAGCGACTGGACGACATGGATGAACTCCTGCAGCTTTAATTCTTTAAAAACAACCCAAAAACATCAAAAGTTAAGTCACTGCCTAAGTGCATGGATCGCTTTCCTGATTTTCAAAAATTCATTAAAAATATTCCTCAAGAGATATGCAAATATATTCAACGGATTCTTGTTCAGGGCATGCTTGACTATGACTGTGTACAATTTCAAGACATTCCAAGATACTTTTGGGGTCTTTTTTGACGAAAAAGTTAAGTCACTGCCTAAGTGCATGGATCGCTTTCCTGATTTTCAAAAATTCATTAAAAATATTCCTTAAGCGATATGCAAATATTTTCAACGGATTCTTGTTCAGGGCGTCGTTGACTATGACTGAGTACAATTTCAAGACATTCTAACATACTTGGAATGTCCAAGTGCATGGATCGCTTTCCGGATTTTCAAAAATTCATTAAAAATATTCTTCAAGAGATATGCAAATATATTCAACGGATTCTTATTCAGGGCATGCTTGACTATGACTGTGTACAATTTCAAGACATTCCAATTTACTTTTGGGGTTTTTTTTGAAAAAAAAGTCAAGTCACTAAGTGCATCAGGGCAAGTGGATCGTTTCCTTCGTCTCACCTGATATCCTGCTGTGTGATCCACGGTGTCCAAACGTTTGTTTCCAGCGACTGGGCGACATGGATGAACTCCTGCAGCTTTAATGCTTTGAAAACAAACCAAAAACATCAAAAGTTAAGTCACTGCCTAAGTGCATGGATCGCTTTCCTAATTTTCAAAAATTCATTAAAAATATTCCTTAAGAGATATGCAAATATTTTCAATTGATTCTTGTTCAGGGCGTCGTTGACTATGACTGAGTACAATTTCAAGACATTCCAACATACTTGGAATGTCCAAGTGCATGGATCGCTTTTCGGATTTTCAAAAATTCATTAAAAATATTTTTCAAGAGATATGCAAATATATTCAACGGATTCTTGTTCAGGGCATGCTTGACTATGACTGTGTACAATTTCAAGACATTCCAAGATACTTTTGGGGTCTTTTTTGAATAAAAAGTTAAGTCACTGCCTAAGTGCATGGATCGCTTTCCTGATTTTCAAAAATTCATTAAAAATATTCCTTAAGCGATATGCAAATATTTTCAACTGATTCTTGTTCAGGGCGTCGTTGACTATGACTGAGTACAATTTCAAGACATTCCAACATACTTGGAATGTCCAAGTGCATGGATCGCTTTCCTGATTTTCAAAAGTTCATTTAAAATATTCTTCAAGAGATATGCAAATATATTCAACGGATTCTTGTTCAGGGCATGCTTGACTATGACTGTGTACAATTTCAAGACATTCCAAGATACTTTTGGGGTCTTTTTTGAATAAAAAGTTAAGTCACTGCCTAAGTGCACAGACTTTCATCATTTTCAAAAATTCATTAAAAATATTCCTTAAGAGATATGCAAATATTTTCAATGGATTCTTGTTCAGGGCGTCGTTGACTATGACCGAGTACAATTTCAAGACATTCCAACATACTTGGAATGTCCAAGTGCATGGATCGCTTTCCGGATTTTCAAAAATTCATTAAAAATATTCTTCAAGAGATATGCAAATATATTCAACGGATTCTTGTTCAGGGCATGCTTGACTATGACTGTGTACAATTTCAAGACATTCCAAGATACTTTTGGGGTCTTTTTTGACGAAAAAGTTAAGTCACTGCCTAAGTGCATGGATCGCTTTCCTGATTTTCAGAAATTCTTTAAAAATATTCCTTAAACGATATGCAAATATTTTCAACGGATTCTTGTTCAGGGCGTCGTTGACTATGACTGAGTACAATTTCAAGACATTCCAACATACTTGGAATGTCCAAGTGCATGGATCGCTTTCCTGATTTTCAAAAGTTCATTAAAAATATCCTTCAAGAGATATGCAAATATATTCAACGGATTCTTGTTCAGGGCATGCTTGACTATGACTGTGTACAATTTCAAGACATTCCAAGATACTTTTGGGGTCTTTTTTGAATAAAAAGTTAAGTCACTGCCTAAGTGCACAGACTTTCCTCATTTTCAAAAATTCATTAAAAATATTCCTTAAGAGATATGCAAATATTTTCAATTGATTCTTGTTCAGGGCGTCGTTGACTATGACTGAGTACAATTTCAAGACATTCCAACATACTTTGAATGTCCAAGTGCATGGATCGCTTTTCGGATTTTCAAAAATTCATTAAAAATATTCTTCAAGAGATATGCAAATATATTCAACGGATTCTTGTTCAGGGCATGCTTGACTATGACTGTGTACAATTTCAAGACATTCCAAGATACTTTTGGGGTCTTTTTTGACAAAAAAGTTAAGTCACTGCCTAAGTGCATGGATCGCTTTCCTGATTTTCAAAAATTCATTAAAAATATTCCTTAAGCGATATGCAAATATTTTCAACGGATTCTTGTTCAGGGCGTCGTTGACTATGACTGAGTACAATTTCAAGACATTCCAACATACTTGGAATGTCCAAGTGCATGGATCGCTTTCCTGATTTTCAAAAGTTCATTAAAAATATTCTTCAAGAGATATGCAAATATATTCAACGGATTCTTGTTCAGGGCATGCTTGACTATGACTGTGTACAATTTCAAAACATTCCAAGATACCTTTGGGGTCTTTTTTGAATAAAAAGTTAAGTCACTGCCTAAGTGCACAGACTTTCATCATTTTCAAAAATTCATTAAAAATATTCCTTAAGAGATATGCAAATATTTTCAATGGATTCTTGTTCAGGGCGTCGTTGACTATGACCGAGTACAATTTCAAGACATTCCAACATACTTGGAATGTCCAAGTGCATGGATCGCTTTCCGGATTTTCAAAAATTCATTAAAAATATTCTTCAAGAGATATGCAAATATATTCAACGGATTCTTGTTCAGGGCATTCTTGACTATGACTGTGTACAATTTCAAGACATTCCAATATACTTTTGGGGTCTTTTTTGACGAAAAAGTTAAGTCACTGCCTAAGTGCATGGATCGCTTTCCTGATTTTCAAAAATTCATTAAAAATATTCCTTAAGCGATATGCAAATATTTTCAACGGATTCTTGTTCAGGGCGTCGTTGACTATGACTGAGTACAATTTCAAGACATTCCAACATACTTGGAATGTCCAAGTGCATGGATCGCTTTCCTGATTTTCAAAAGTTCATTAAAAATATTCTTCAAGAGATATGCAAATATATTCAACGGATTCTTGTTCAGGGCATGCTTGACTATGACTGTGTACAATTTCAAGACATTCCAAGATACTTTTGGGGTCTTTTTTGACGAAAAAGTTAAGTCACTGCCTAAGTGCATGGATCGCTTTCCTGATTTTCAAAAATTCATTAAAAATATTCCTTAAGCGATATGCAAATATTTTCAACGGATTCTTGTTCAGGGCGTCGTTGACTATGACCGAGTACAATTTCAAGACATTCCAACATACTTTGAATGTCCAGGTACATGGATCGCTTTCCTGATTTTCAAAAGTTCATTAAAAATATTCTTCAAGAGATATGCAAATATATTCAACGGATTCTTGTTCAGGGCATGCTTGACTATGACTGTGTACAATTTCAAGACATTCCAATTTACTTTTGGGGTTTTTTTTGACAAAAAAGTCAAGTCACTAAGTGCATCAGGGCAAATGGATCGTTTCCTTCGTCTCACCTGATATCCTGCTGTGTGATCCACGGTGTCCAAACGTTTGTTTCCAGCGACTGGACGACATGGATGAACTCCTGCAGCTTTAATTCTTTAAAAACAACCCAAAAACATCAAAAGTTAAGTCACTGCCTAAGTGCATGGATCGCTTTCCTGATTTTCAAAAATTCATTAAAAATATTCCTCAAGAGATATGCAAATATTTTCAACGGATTCTTGTTCAGGGCGTCGTTGACTATGACTGAGGACAATTTCAAGACATTCCAACATACTTGGAATGTCCAAGTGCATGGATCGCTTTTCTGATTTTCAAAAGTTCATTAAAAATATTCTTTAAGCGATATGCAAATATTTTCAACGGATTCTTGTTCAGGGCGTCGTTGACTATGACTGAGTACAATTTCAAGACATTCCAACATACTTGGAATGTCCAAGTGCATGGATCGCTTTTCTGATTTTCAAAAGTTCATTAAAAATATTCTTCAAGAGATATGCAAATATATTCAACGGATTCTTGTTCAGGGCATGCTTGACTATGACTGTGTACAATTTCAAGACATTCCAAGATACCTTTGGGGTCTTTTTTGGATAAAAAGTTAAGTCACTGCCTAAGTGCACAGACTTTCATCATTTTCAAAAATTCATTAAAAATATTCCTTAAGAGATATGCAAATATTTTCAATGGATTCTTGTTCAGGGCGTCGTTGACTATGACCGAGTACAATTTCAAGACATTCCAACATACTTGGAATGTCCAAGTGCATGGATCGCTTTCCGGATTTTCAAAAATTCATTAAAAATATTCTTCAAGAGATATGCAAATATATTCAACGGATTCTTGTTCAGGGCATGCTTGACTATGACTGTGTACAATTTCAAGACATTCCAAGATACTTTTGGGGTCTTTTTTGACGAAAAAGTTAAGTCACTGCCTAAGTGCATGGATCGCTTTCCTGATTTTCAGAAATTCTTTAAAAATATTCCTTAAACGATATGCAAATATTTTCAACGGATTCTTGTTCAGGGCGTCGTTGACTATGACTGAGTACAATTTCAAGACATTCCAACATACTTGGAATGTCCAAGTGCATGGATCGCTTTCCTGATTTTCAAAAATTCATTAAAAATATTCTTCAAGAGATATGCAAATATATTCAACGGATTCTTGTTCAGGGCATGCTTGACTATGAATGTGTACAATTTCAAGACATTCCAAGATACCTTTGGGGTCTTTTTTGAATAAAAAGTTAAGTCACTGCCTAAGTGCACAGACTTTCATCATTTTCAAAAATTCATTAAAAATATTCCTTAAGAGATATGCAAATATTTTCAATGGATTCTTGTTCAGGGCGTCGTTGACTATGACTGAGTACAATTTCAAGACATTCCAACATACTTGGAATGTCCAAGTGCATGGATCGCTTTTCGGATTTTCAAAAATTCATTAAAAATATTCTTCAAGAGATATGCAAATATATTCAACGGATTCTTGTTCAGGGCATGCTTGACTATGACTGTGTACAATTTTAAGACATTCCAAGATACTTTTGGGGTCTTTTTTGACAAAAAAGTTAAGTCACTGCCTAAGTGCATGGATCGCTTTCCTGATTTTCAAAAATTCATTAAAAATATTCCTTAAGTGATATGCAAATATTTTCAACGGATTCTTGTTCAGGGCGTCGTTGACTATGACTGAGTACAATTTCAAGACATTCCAACATACTTGGAATGTCCAAGTGCATGGATCGCTTTCCTGATTTTCAAAAGTTCATTAAAAATATTCTTCAAGAGATATGCAAATATATTCAACGGATTCTTGTTCAGGGCATGCTTGACTATGACTGTGTACAATTTCAAGACATTCCAAGATACCTTTGGGGTCTTTTTTGAATAAAAAGTTAAGTCACTGCCTAAGTGCACAGACTTTCATCATTTTCAAAAATTCATTAAAAATATTCCTTAAGAGATATGCAAATATTTTCAATGGATTCTTGTTCAGGGCGTCGTTGACTATGACCGAGTACAATTTCAAGACATTCCAACATACTTGGAATGTCCAAGTGCATGGATCGCTTTCCGGATTTTCAAAAATTCATTAAAAATATTCTTCAAGAGATATGCAAATATATTCAATGGATTCTTGTTCAGGGCATGCTTGACTATGACTGTGTACAATTTCAAGACATTCCAAGATACTTTTGGGGTCTTTTTTGACGAAAAAGTTAAGTCACTGCCTAAGTGCATGGATCGCTTTCCTGATTTTCAGAAATTCTTTAAAAATATTCCTTAAACGATATGCAAATATTTTCAACGGATTCTTGTTCAGGGCGTCGTTGACTATGACTGAGTACAATTTCAAGACATTCCAACATACTTGGAATGTCCAAGTGCATGGATCGCTTTCCTGATTTTCAAAAGTTCATTAAAAATATTCTTCAAGAGATATGCAAATATATTCAACGGATTCTTGTTCAGGGCATGCTTGACTATGACTGTGTACAATTTCAAGACATTCCAAGATACTTTTGGGGTCTTTTTTGAATAAAAAGTTAAGTCACTGCCTAAGTGCACAGACTTTCCTCATTTTCAAAAATTCATTAAAAATATTCCTTAAGAGATATGCAAATATTTTCAATTGATTCTTGTTCAGGGCGTCGTTGACTATGACTGAGTACAATTTCAAGACATTCCAACATACTTGGAATGTCCAAGTGCATGGATCGCTTTTCGGATTTTCAAGAATTCATTAAAAATATTCTTCAAGAGATATGCAAATATATTCAACGGATTCTTGTTCAGGGCATGCTTGACTATGACTGTGTACAATTTCAAGACATTCCAAGATACTTTTGGGGTCTTTTTTTTTTTTTGAACAAGGTCTTTTTATTTAAGACTTTCACAACACATAAAACACACTTACAATACAAACAATAACTAATCCCTAATCACCACCCACCCACCCACCCACCCACCCACCAAACCTGTACCACGAAATCAAAATACAGTCATTATGCATATTTGTTGACAAGGCAAAAATAATAAATAAATAAAAATGAATAAGAAAAAACACATGTACCAACACAAATAGGAGAATCTGTATTATAGAGCCAAATTTTCGGTTTCCATTTGCTCCACAAATGTCAGGAAGGGCTGCCATATTGCATAAAATTTCGACACAGACCCTTGCAGAGAGTATCTTATTTTTTCCAGCTTCAGATATTGCATAGTCTCTTTAATCCAGTGGGAGTACAAAGGAGGAAGAGGATCTTTCCATCTGAACAGAATCAGTCGTCTGGCCAGGAGTGTACAAAAGGCCACCATATTGGATTTGCTACCCAAATTCACAACCTGTGGAGTGACACCAAATAAAGCAGTAAGAGGGGATGGATCTACTGGTTGCATTAATATTTTAGAGAGAGTGTCGAAAATGGACTGCCAGAAGTGGTGTAATTTTGGACAAGTCCAAAACATGTGTAATAGAGTCGCGGGGCCTTGCTTACATCGATCACAGATAGGGTCAAGCTCTGGTCTGAATTTAGACAGCCTAACTTTCGACCAGTGAAGTCGGTGTACTATCTTAAATTGTATAACACAATGTCGTTGACAAACAGATGATGTGTGGATCCTCCTGATAACTTTCTGCCATACTGCATCTGGAATCTGTTCGTTTAGATCCTCCTCCCATTTGTGTTTAAGACCATCTAGAGTCGATAACTGAAACAAATTGAGAAGGCCATATAGCTTCCCTATAACCTGCTTCAAGTCTTTCCCTAGCTTAAAAATAGACTCCAACAAAGATACCGAGGGGCAGAGGGGAAAGCAGTTGGAATGTGAGGCTATAAAACTCCGCAATTGCAAATACCTAAAGAAGTGGGATCTGGGGATATGAAATATATTAACCAGTTGTTCAAAAGACGCAAAGTTTTTATCTACATAAAGATCCTGTAATGAATGTATCCCACTACTGAGCCACACACCAAAGGCTCCATCCGACATTGAAGGAGGAAACATATGATTTTTCGTTATCGGAGCAAAAAGGGAGAGGCTGTTAAGAGCAAATGATCTTCTGAACTGAGTCCAGATTTTAACCGAATATGCCACAACAGGGTTAGCGGTGTAATAAGACATGGGTTTTACTAGTGGGAGCTCAGTGCACAGTAAAGCTGACAAGGAAGAGGGTCCACAAGAAGTATGCTCCAAAGTTAGCCATTTAGGAGTATTTGAGTTGTCAACATCTGACATCCAAAACAAGAGCGCTCTAATATTGGCTGCCCAATAATAAAACAAAAAATTGGGAAGTGCCATGCCACCCTGGAGACGCGGTCTATGCAATATGCATTTCCGTATGCGTGGATTTTTATTGTTCCAGATAAAGGCTGATATGAGTTTATCTACGGAGTTGAAGAAGAACTTAGTCAGAAATATGGGAAGGTTCTGAAACAGATACAAGAACTTTGGCAATACATTCATTTTGATGGTATTGATCCTTCCACTTAAGGAGAGAGACAGCAGATCCCAACGTTTAATATCCTGTTTCAGATTATCTAACAGGGGCAGAAAATTTGCCTTAAATAAATCTTTAAAGTTACGTGTAACCCAGATTCCCAGATATTTGAACTTTTTTGCATTTGTTTTAAAAGGGGTTGAATTAAAAGAGATGTCCTCTGCAGATGTGTTGACTGGCACTAATTCACTTTTCTGAAGATTTATTTTATAACCTGATATTTTGCCAAAAGCTTTCAATGTGCCCAGCAGAGTAGGGAGACTTGACGAAGGGTCTGAAATATATAACAACATATCATCTGCGTAAAGCGATACCTTACACTCTAATCCCCCTCTGATAATTCCCTTAATAGTAATATCCTGTCGGATAGCTAATGCCAACGGTTCAATTGCAATGGCAAATAAAAGCGGGGACATTGGGCAGCCTTGCCTAGTGCCTCTTTGCAGTTTAAAATAGGGAGAGAGATTATTGTTGGTACGTACTGCTGCCATCGGAGAGGAGTAGAGAGCTTTAATCCAGGATACAAATTTTGGACCGAAGCCAAATTTCCTAAGAGTGTAAAAAAGGTAGTCCCACTCCACTCGGTCGAAGGCTTTCTCAGCATCAAGAGATAATAAAATCTCTGGAGTGTCGGATGGAGAGGGACTATACAGGATGTTAAGAAGGCATCTAATATTAAAAAATGAATATCGGTCTTTCATGAAACCTGTCTGATCAGGTGAAATAATTAAAGGGAGTGCCATCTCAAGACGTTGAGCCAGGAGCTTCGCAAGAATCTTTACATCTGTATTTAAAAGGGAAATTGGGCGATATGAACTACAGTGGAGGGGATTTTTATCTCTTTTTAAAATAAGGGAAATGGTTGCCTCACGCATTGTTGAAGGAAGTGAATTTAAAGAAAATGACTCCTCGAAGACAGATATAAGGAGAGGGGCAAGCACTGCCGAAAATGTCTTAAAAAACTCTGACGGGTAGCCATCAGGCCCCGGAGATTTGCCCCCTTG
Source organism: Microchirus variegatus (assembly GCF_963457635.1). Lineage (NCBI taxonomy): Eukaryota > Metazoa > Chordata > Actinopteri > Pleuronectiformes > Soleidae > Microchirus > Microchirus variegatus. The sequence goes on along the minus strand of NW_028154684.1, from coordinate 45,506 downwards.
CAACTTCTTAATCGCCTCTGTAACCTCTGCAATGGAGATTTCATCCTCTAGCACAGTGGCTAGCTCTGGGTCTATTCTGGGAACATCGAGATTGCAGAAAAACTCGTCTAATGTCGACTCATCCTCTAGTGATTCAGAGGTATAGAGGCCGGAATAGTAGCGAAAGAAGCAAGAATTAATCTCCAAATGATCTGTATGTCTTAGATCATTTTCATCGCTTACCTCGGATATGTACTGACTAGCAGTCTTCTGACGTAATTGGTGTGCTAGAATTTTCCCCGCCTTTTCTCCGTGCTCATACGAGCTATGTCTGCACTTTAAAATTTGATTTTCTGCTTGGCGCGTCGAGAGGAGGTCAAACTCTGTTTTAAGCAATAGGCGTTGTTTAAGTATATCATCCGAGGGCGAGTGACTATATACCATATCCAATTTCAGAATATCATCTGTCAGCTGCTTAAGACGCTTGGTGTTGGCTTTCTTCCGCATTGCACAATAAGAAATAATCTGCCCCCTTAAGTATGCCTTCAGCGACTCCCACACCATAGAAAATGACATTCCCGGTGTCTGATTGTGGGTGAGATAGAATTTAATTTCTGTGTTGATAAAGTTTACAAAAGTGTCTTCTGAAAGGAGTAGCGGGTTAAGTCTCCATGGACGATAGCCACAATCCGCAGCGGGAATGCGTAACTTCATATTCAAGGGAGCATGGTCAGAAATAACTATGGACTGATATTCGCAAGCGACTACTATTGGAAGGAGTTTCTTATCAATAAAAAAATAATCTATCCGTGAGAACGTTTTATGTACAGGGGAGAAGAATGAATAGCCCCTAGACTTAGGATTGAGGAAACGCCAGACATCAGCTACACCATAAGTCTGGAGAAAGAGCTTGATTGTTCGAGCTGACTTTGATTCAAATGAAGTTTTAGAGGAGCTACGGTCCAATTTTGGGGAAAGTACACAATTTGTATCCCCACCTAGAATTAAATGATGTGAATCCATGTTAGGGATGCGAGAGAAGGTATTAATAAAAAAGGCATGATCATCCCAATTTGGGGCATAGATATTAGCTAAAATAACTGGGAATCCGTACAGTCTGCCCGTCACTATAACATATCGCCCTGCAGGGTCCGATACTGTGCCAGACGCTACAAATGGAATATTCTTACTAATCAGGATTGCTGCTCCCCTTGCTTTAGAGCCAAAATTGGAGTGATACGATTGTCCTATCCAACCACCTCTCAGTCTATGTATATCAGTAGTGCGGAGGTGAGTCTCCTGGAGGAATGCAATGTCAGCTTTAAGATGACTAAGATGTGTTAATACCTTCCTGCGTTTTACAGGATGGTTCAAAGATTTCACATTCCAACTTATAAAGTTAACCATGCACCCCGAAATCGTTCCTACGTTACTCGTATTAACCATTAGTGTTCATAAAGGACAGTATTCCAGTAATACACCTCGAAACGTCAACAAGACAGAGTTTAAAACACAGAAGACAGTCAAAAATACAATAAAATAGCACAGGTCTGGTGAGTTCCCACCCCCTGCCGCCTAACTGAACATGGCGGCTGCAATACCCTTCATAAACAAGACCACACATTAAGTGGTGGTAATGGGGAACAACTTAGTGTAGTAGGCCGCTTCCTGCCTAACCTCGTATTTAGTAATGGAGCTAGATAGCGCAATGAGTCTAAAGTGACTTTTTAACATCCCTGAAGCAATATATCGTGCAATAAAATAATAAAATTAAACAGATAAGTAAACAAATAATAAATAATAATCAAAAAAAAAATAATAATAATAATAATAATAATAATAATACGAAAATATATGAAAAAATATTCACCATGAATAAATAAACCTATGCTTCTTGGCACGTATCTGTGTACATAAAACTGAACAGAAATATATGTGGGTACCACTTAACTGAGAGATTGTCTGTACTAAAACAAACATTAACAAGTAAAAAAAGAAAGAAAAAGGTATTCGAGTGGGATTAACAAACCTTCCACAATATAGTATCCGACCATAGGAAAAGAGATGAGAGCAAAACCGAAAAAGGTGTCCTCACTTCGCAACTTCCGCTGCTGGGATGACAGTCTTAACGTAAGCCATTGCCTTCTCCGGGTCCAGGAAGTCTTTGTTATCTCCATTGTAGGAGATGCGGAGTCGAGCTGGGAACATAATCCCATAGCGGATGCCTTGTCGACCACGTAGTAGGTTCCTGACGTTGTTGAACGCAGCCCGGGCCTTTGCGACGCTCGCGGTGTAGTCCGGAAATATGGCCACTGGATCTCCCCTGTACCTGAGTGGGCCTCTCTCTCTGGCTCGACGCAGCACATCGACGCAATCTTGATAGTAGTGCAGTTTAGCAACAATCACACGTGGTTTTCCATTAGGCTTCCTCTGTGCAGGGCCTCTGTGGGAACGATCCACCAGAATGTCTTTATCCAGATGCAGAACTTCCTTCAGTAGTTTAGAAACTGAAGCAGTGGAGCTTGAGTCAGGCTCCTCTGCAATCCCCACAATACGAATATTGCACCTTCTCATCCGTCCCTCCATGTCCTCAGCCTTCTCCCTTAAATCAGCCAGCTCCGTTTTAAGGTCAGCCACCGTAATCTGCAGCGCGGTAACTTCACCTGAGCACGCTGATAAACCTCCCTCCACGTCGCTGATGGCGGCCTTCATGCTGTCTATGTCAGAGCGGATAGCTGCAGCGCTGTTAGCGATTTCAGACTTAACTTCTTTCAGCTCATTCCTAATGAAGTCAAAGTCATCACTGAGTGCAGACTTTAGTTCGGCTCTAATAATAGCAGATATGTCCGCTCCCAGCGAGGAGATAATGTCCGCTTTCAGGTCCGCGGGGTTCATTTCTGCCGCCGGCTGTGTGGGCGTCTGCTCACCGCTGTTCTTGTCACCTCGAGTCGCGGAGGCTTCGGGCCTAGCGCTCGAGGGGCCGCTGTACTTATATTTACGGAGTTTGGACGTCATTAAAGTAGCGTGTGAAGCTCAAACTTGCTCCAGGGTATTTTGGTCGCGATAGTCAGGGTTTTTTAGCAACAAATATGCAGAAAACGCGCTTTGAAATAGTATTTTTGAAAAAGTTAGGCAGGAGCTCAGCACAACAGGTCTTACTCCATCGCCAGCTCACTAGCGCCCCCTTTGGGGTCTTTTTTGACAAAAAAGTTAAGTCACTGCCTAAGTGCATGGATCGCTTTCCTGATTTTCAAAAATTCATTAAAAATATTCCTTAAGCGATATGCAAATATTTTCAACGGATTCTTGTTCAGGGCGTCGTTGACTATGACTGAGTACAATTTCAAGACATTCCAACATACTTGGAATGTCCAAGTGCATGGATCGCTTTTCGGATTTTCAAAAATTCATTAAAAATATTCTTCAAGAGATATGCAAATATATTCAACGGATTCTTGTTCAGGGCATGCTTGACTATGACTGTGTACAATTTCAAGACATTCCAAGATACTTTTGGGGTCTTTTTTGACGAAAAAGTTAAGTCACTGCCTAAGTGCATGGATCGCTTTCCGGATTTTCAAAAATTCATTAAAAATATTCTTCAAAAGATATGCAAATATATTCAACGGATTCTTGTTCAGGGCATGCTTGACTATGACTGTGTACAATTTCAAGACATTCCAAGATACTTTTGGGGTCTTTTTTGACGAAAAAGTTAAGTCACTGCCTAAGTGCATGGATCGCTTTCCTGATTTTCAAAAATTCATTAAAAATATTCCTTAAACGATATGCAAATATTTTCAACGGATTCTTGTTCAGGACGTCGTTGACTATGACTGAGTACAATTTCAAGACATTCCAACATACTTGGAATGTCCAAGTGCATGGATCGCTTTCCTGATTTTCAAAATTCATTAAAAATATTCTTCAAGAGATATGCAAATACATTCAACGGATTCTTGTTCAGGGCATGCTTGACTATGACTGTGTACAATTTCAAGACATTCCAAGATACTTTTGGGGTCTTTTTTGAATAAAAAGTTAAGTCACTGCCTAAGTGCACAGACTTTCCTCATTTTCAAAAATTCATTAAAAATATTCCTTAAGAGATATGCAAATATTTTCAATTGATTCTTGTTCAGGGCGTCGTTGACTATGACTGAGTACAATTTCAAGACATTCCAACATACTTGGAATGTCCAAGTGTATGGATCGCTTTTCGGATTTTCATAAATTCATTAAAAATATTCTTCAAGAGATATGCAAATATATTCAACGGATTCTTGTTCAGGGCATGCTTGACTATGACTGTGTACAATTTCAAGACATTCCAATTTACTTTTGGGGTTTTTTAAAAAAAAAAAGTCAAGTCACTAAGTGCATCAGGGCAAATGGATCGTTTCCTTCGTCTCACCTGATATCCTGCTGTGTGATCCACGGTGTCCAAACGTTTGTATCCAGCGACTGGACGACATGGATGAACTCCTGCAGCTTTAATTCTTTAAAAACAACCCAAAAACATCAAAAGTTAAGTCACTGCCTAAGTGCATGGATCGCTTTCCTGATTTTCAAAAATTCATTAAAAATATTCCTCAAGAGATATGCAAATATATTCAACGGATTCTTGTTCAGGGCATGCTTGACTATGACTGTGTACAATTTCAAGACATTCCAAGATACTTTTGGGGTCTTTTTTGACGAAAAAGTTAAGTCACTGCCTAAGTGCATGGATCGCTTTCCTGATTTTCAAAAATTCATTAAAAATATTCCTTAAGCGATATGCAAATATTTTCAACGGATTCTTGTTCAGGGCGTCGTTGACTATGACTGAGTACAATTTCAAGACATTCTAACATACTTGGAATGTCCAAGTGCATGGATCGCTTTCCGGATTTTCAAAAATTCATTAAAAATATTCTTCAAGAGATATGCAAATATATTCAACGGATTCTTATTCAGGGCATGCTTGACTATGACTGTGTACAATTTCAAGACATTCCAATTTACTTTTGGGGTTTTTTTTGAAAAAAAAGTCAAGTCACTAAGTGCATCAGGGCAAGTGGATCGTTTCCTTCGTCTCACCTGATATCCTGCTGTGTGATCCACGGTGTCCAAACGTTTGTTTCCAGCGACTGGGCGACATGGATGAACTCCTGCAGCTTTAATGCTTTGAAAACAAACCAAAAACATCAAAAGTTAAGTCACTGCCTAAGTGCATGGATCGCTTTCCTAATTTTCAAAAATTCATTAAAAATATTCCTTAAGAGATATGCAAATATTTTCAATTGATTCTTGTTCAGGGCGTCGTTGACTATGACTGAGTACAATTTCAAGACATTCCAACATACTTGGAATGTCCAAGTGCATGGATCGCTTTTCGGATTTTCAAAAATTCATTAAAAATATTTTTCAAGAGATATGCAAATATATTCAACGGATTCTTGTTCAGGGCATGCTTGACTATGACTGTGTACAATTTCAAGACATTCCAAGATACTTTTGGGGTCTTTTTTGAATAAAAAGTTAAGTCACTGCCTAAGTGCATGGATCGCTTTCCTGATTTTCAAAAATTCATTAAAAATATTCCTTAAGCGATATGCAAATATTTTCAACTGATTCTTGTTCAGGGCGTCGTTGACTATGACTGAGTACAATTTCAAGACATTCCAACATACTTGGAATGTCCAAGTGCATGGATCGCTTTCCTGATTTTCAAAAGTTCATTTAAAATATTCTTCAAGAGATATGCAAATATATTCAACGGATTCTTGTTCAGGGCATGCTTGACTATGACTGTGTACAATTTCAAGACATTCCAAGATACTTTTGGGGTCTTTTTTGAATAAAAAGTTAAGTCACTGCCTAAGTGCACAGACTTTCATCATTTTCAAAAATTCATTAAAAATATTCCTTAAGAGATATGCAAATATTTTCAATGGATTCTTGTTCAGGGCGTCGTTGACTATGACCGAGTACAATTTCAAGACATTCCAACATACTTGGAATGTCCAAGTGCATGGATCGCTTTCCGGATTTTCAAAAATTCATTAAAAATATTCTTCAAGAGATATGCAAATATATTCAACGGATTCTTGTTCAGGGCATGCTTGACTATGACTGTGTACAATTTCAAGACATTCCAAGATACTTTTGGGGTCTTTTTTGACGAAAAAGTTAAGTCACTGCCTAAGTGCATGGATCGCTTTCCTGATTTTCAGAAATTCTTTAAAAATATTCCTTAAACGATATGCAAATATTTTCAACGGATTCTTGTTCAGGGCGTCGTTGACTATGACTGAGTACAATTTCAAGACATTCCAACATACTTGGAATGTCCAAGTGCATGGATCGCTTTCCTGATTTTCAAAAGTTCATTAAAAATATCCTTCAAGAGATATGCAAATATATTCAACGGATTCTTGTTCAGGGCATGCTTGACTATGACTGTGTACAATTTCAAGACATTCCAAGATACTTTTGGGGTCTTTTTTGAATAAAAAGTTAAGTCACTGCCTAAGTGCACAGACTTTCCTCATTTTCAAAAATTCATTAAAAATATTCCTTAAGAGATATGCAAATATTTTCAATTGATTCTTGTTCAGGGCGTCGTTGACTATGACTGAGTACAATTTCAAGACATTCCAACATACTTTGAATGTCCAAGTGCATGGATCGCTTTTCGGATTTTCAAAAATTCATTAAAAATATTCTTCAAGAGATATGCAAATATATTCAACGGATTCTTGTTCAGGGCATGCTTGACTATGACTGTGTACAATTTCAAGACATTCCAAGATACTTTTGGGGTCTTTTTTGACAAAAAAGTTAAGTCACTGCCTAAGTGCATGGATCGCTTTCCTGATTTTCAAAAATTCATTAAAAATATTCCTTAAGCGATATGCAAATATTTTCAACGGATTCTTGTTCAGGGCGTCGTTGACTATGACTGAGTACAATTTCAAGACATTCCAACATACTTGGAATGTCCAAGTGCATGGATCGCTTTCCTGATTTTCAAAAGTTCATTAAAAATATTCTTCAAGAGATATGCAAATATATTCAACGGATTCTTGTTCAGGGCATGCTTGACTATGACTGTGTACAATTTCAAAACATTCCAAGATACCTTTGGGGTCTTTTTTGAATAAAAAGTTAAGTCACTGCCTAAGTGCACAGACTTTCATCATTTTCAAAAATTCATTAAAAATATTCCTTAAGAGATATGCAAATATTTTCAATGGATTCTTGTTCAGGGCGTCGTTGACTATGACCGAGTACAATTTCAAGACATTCCAACATACTTGGAATGTCCAAGTGCATGGATCGCTTTCCGGATTTTCAAAAATTCATTAAAAATATTCTTCAAGAGATATGCAAATATATTCAACGGATTCTTGTTCAGGGCATTCTTGACTATGACTGTGTACAATTTCAAGACATTCCAATATACTTTTGGGGTCTTTTTTGACGAAAAAGTTAAGTCACTGCCTAAGTGCATGGATCGCTTTCCTGATTTTCAAAAATTCATTAAAAATATTCCTTAAGCGATATGCAAATATTTTCAACGGATTCTTGTTCAGGGCGTCGTTGACTATGACTGAGTACAATTTCAAGACATTCCAACATACTTGGAATGTCCAAGTGCATGGATCGCTTTCCTGATTTTCAAAAGTTCATTAAAAATATTCTTCAAAAGATATGCAAATATATTCAACGGATTCTTGTTCAGGGCATGCTTGACTATGACTGTGTACAATTTCAAGACATTCCAAGATACTTTTGGGGTCTTTTTTGACGAAAAAGTTAAGTCACTGCCTAAGTGCATGGATCGCTTTCCTGATTTTCAAAAATTCATTAAAAATATTCCTTAAGCGATATGCAAATATTTTCAACGGATTCTTGTTCAGGGCGTCGTTGACTATGACCGAGTACAATTTCAAGACATTCCAACATACTTTGAATGTCCAGGTACATGGATCGCTTTCCTGATTTTCAAAAGTTCATTAAAAATATTCTTCAAGAGATATGCAAATATATTCAACGGATTCTTGTTCAGGGCATGCTTGACTATGACTGTGTACAATTTCAAGACATTCCAATTTACTTTTGGGGTTTTTTTTGACAAAAAAGTCAAGTCACTAAGTGCATCAGGGCAAATGGATCGTTTCCTTCGTCTCACCTGATATCCTGCTGTGTGATCCACGGTGTCCAAACGTTTGTTTCCAGCGACTGGACGACATGGATGAACTCCTGCAGCTTTAATTCTTTAAAAACAACCCAAAAACATCAAAAGTTAAGTCACTGCCTAAGTGCATGGATCGCTTTCCTGATTTTCAAAAATTCATTAAAAATATTCCTCAAGAGATATGCAAATATTTTCAACGGATTCTTGTTCAGGGCGTCGTTGACTATGACTGAGGACAATTTCAAGACATTCCAACATACTTGGAATGTCCAAGTGCATGGATCGCTTTTCTGATTTTCAAAAGTTCATTAAAAATATTCTTTAAGCGATATGCAAATATTTTCAACGGATTCTTGTTCAGGGCGTCGTTGACTATGACTGAGTACAATTTCAAGACATTCCAACATACTTGGAATGTCCAAGTGCATGGATCGCTTTTCTGATTTTCAAAAGTTCATTAAAAATATTCTTCAAGAGATATGCAAATATATTCAACGGATTCTTGTTCAGGGCATGCTTGACTATGACTGTGTACAATTTCAAGACATTCCAAGATACCTTTGGGGTCTTTTTTGGATAAAAAGTTAAGTCACTGCCTAAGTGCACAGACTTTCATCATTTTCAAAAATTCATTAAAAATATTCCTTAAGAGATATGCAAATATTTTCAATGGATTCTTGTTCAGGGCGTCGTTGACTATGACCGAGTACAATTTCAAGACATTCCAACATACTTGGAATGTCCAAGTGCATGGATCGCTTTCCGGATTTTCAAAAATTCATTAAAAATATTCTTCAAGAGATATGCAAATATATTCAACGGATTCTTGTTCAGGGCATGCTTGACTATGACTGTGTACAATTTCAAGACATTCCAAGATACTTTTGGGGTCTTTTTTGAATAAAAAGTTAAGTCACTGCCTAAGTGCACAGACTTTCATCATTTTCAAAAATTCATTAAAAATATTCCTTAAGAGATATGCAAATATTTTCAATGGATTCTTGTTCAGGGCGTCGTTGACTATGACCGAGTACAATTTCAAGACATTCCAACATACTTGGAATGTCCAAGTGCATGGATCGCTTTCCGGATTTTCAAAAATTCATTAAAAATATTCTTCAAGAGATATGCAAATATATTCAACGGATTCTTGTTCAGGGCATGCTTGACTATGACTGTGTACAATTTCAAGACATTCCAAGATACTTTTGGGGTCTTTTTTGACAAAAAAGTTAAGTCACTGCCTAAGTGCATGGATCGCTTTCCTGATTTTCAAAAATTCATTAAAAATATTCCTTAAGCGATATGCAAATATTTTCAACGGATTCTTGTTCAGGGCGTCGTTGACTATGACTGAGTACAATTTCAAGACATTCCAACATACTTGGAATGTCCAAGTGCATGGATCGCTTTCCTGATTTTCAAAAGTTCATTAAAAATATTCTTCAAGAGATATGCAAATATATTCAACGGATTCTTGTTCAGGGCATGCTTGACTATGACTGTGTACAATTTCAAAACATTCCAAGATACCTTTGGGGTCTTTTTTGAATAAAAAGTTAAGTCACTGCCTAAGTGCACAGACTTTCATCATTTTCAAAAATTCATTAAAAATATTCCTTAAGAGATATGCAAATATTTTCAATGGATTCTTGTTCAGGGCGTCGTTGACTATGACCGAGTACAATTTCAAGACATTCCAACATACTTGGAATGTCCAAGTGCATGGATCGCTTTCCGGATTTTCAAAAATTCATTAAAAATATTCTTCAAGAGATATGCAAATATATTCAACGGATTCTTGTTCAGGGCATTCTTGACTATGACTGTGTACAATTTCAAGACATTCCAATATACTTTTGGGGTCTTTTTTGACGAAAAAGTTAAGTCACTGCCTAAGTGCATGGATCGCTTTCCTGATTTTCAAAAATTCATTAAAAATATTCCTTAAGCGATATGCAAATATTTTCAACGGATTCTTGTTCAGGGCGTCGTTGACTATGACTGAGTACAATTTCAAGACATTCCAACATACTTGGAATGTCCAAGTGCATGGATCGCTTTCCTGATTTTCAAAAGTTCATTAAAAATATTCTTCAAGAGATATGCAAATATATTCAACGGATTCTTGTTCAGGGCATGCTTGACTATGACTGTGTACAATTTCAAGACATTCCAAGATACTTTTGGGGTCTTTTTTGAATAAAAAGTTAAGTCACTGCCTAAGTGCACAGACTTTCATCATTTTCAAAAATTCATTAAAAATATTCCTTAAGAGATATGCAAATATTTTCAATGGATTCTTGTTCAGGGCGTCGTTGACTATGACCGAGTACAATTTCAAGACATTCCAACATACTTGGAATGTCCAAGTGCATGGATCGCTTTCCGGATTTTCAAAAATTCATTAAAAAAAATTCTTCAAGAGATATGCAAATATATTCAACGGATTCTTGTTCAGGGCATGCTTGACTATGACTGTGTACAATTTCAAGACATTCCAAGATACTTTTGGGGTCTTTTTTGACAAAAAAGTTAAGTCACTGCCTAAGTGCATGGATCGCTTTCCTGATTTTCAAAAATTCATTAAAAATATTCCTTAAGCGATATGCAAATATTTTCAACGGATTCTTGTTCAGGGCGTCGTTGACTATGACTGAGTACAATTTCAAGACATTCCAACATACTTGGAATGTCCAAGTGCATGGATCGCTTTCCTGATTTTCAAAAGTTCATTAAAAATATTCTTCAAGAGATATGCAAATATATTCAACGGATTCTTGTTCAGGGCATGCTTGACTATGACTGTGTACAATTTCAAGACATTCCAAGATACTTTTGGGGTCTTTTTTGAATAAAAAGTTAAGTCACTGCCTAAGTGCACAGACTTTCCTCATTTTCAAAAATTCATTAAAAATATTCCTTAAGAGATATGCAAATATTTTCAATTGATTCTTGTTCAGGGCGTCGTTGACTATGACTGAGAACAATTTCAAGACATTCCAACATACTTGGAATGTCCAAGTGCATGGATCGCTTTTCGGATTTTCAAAAATTCATTAAAAATATTCTTCAAGAGATATGCAAATATATTCAACGGATTCTTGTTCAGGGCATGCTTGACTATGACTGTGTACAATTTCAAGATATTCCAAGATACTTTTGGGGTCTTTTTTGACAAAAAAGTTAAGTCACTGCCTAAGTGCATGGATCGCTTTCCTGATTTTCAGAAATTCTTTAAAAATATTCCTTAAACGATATGCAAATATTTTCAACGGATTCTTGTTCAGGGCGTCGTTGACTATGACTGAGTACAATTTCAAGACATTCCAACATACTTGGAATGTCCAAGTGCATGGATCGCTTTCCTGATTTTCAAAAGTTCATTAAAAATATTCTTCAAGAGATATGCAAATATATTCAACGGATTCTTGTTCAGGGCATGCTTGACTATGACTGTGTACAATTTCAAGACATTCCAAGATACTTTTGGGGTCTTTTTTGAATAAAAAGTTAAGTCACTGCCTAAGTGCACAGACTTTCCTCATTTTCAAAAATTCATTAAAAATATTCCTTAAGAGATATGCAAATATTTTCAATGGATTCTTGTTCAGGGCGTCGTTGACTATGACCGAGTACAATTTCAAGACATTCCAAAATACTTGGAATGTCCAAGTGCATGGATCGCTTTCCGGATTTTCAAAAATTCATTAAAAATATTCTTCAAGAGATATGCAAATATATTCAACGGATTCTTGTTCAGGGCATTCTTGACTATGACTGTGTACAATTTCAAGACATTCCAAGATACTTTTGGGGTCTTTTTTGACGAAAAAGTTAAGTCACTGCCTAAGTGCATGGATCGCTTTCCTGATTTTCAGAAATTCTTTAAAAATATTCCTTAAACGATATGCAAATATTTTCAACGGATTCTTGTTCAGGGCGTCGTTGACTATGACTGAGTACAATTTCAAGACATTCCAACATACTTGGAATGTCCAAGTGCATGGATCGCTTTCCTGATTTTCAAAAGTTCATTAAAAATATTCTTCAAGAGATATGCAAATATATTCAACGGATTCTTGTTCAGGGCATGCTTGACTATGACTGTGTACAATTTCAAGACATTCCAAGATACTTTTGGGGTCTTTTTTGAATAAAAAGTTAAGTCACTGCCTAAGTGCACAGACTTTCCTCATTTTCAAAAATTCATTAAAAATATTCCTTAAGAGATATGCAAATATTTTCAATTGATTCTTGTTCAGGGCGTCGTTGACTATGACTGAGTACAATTTCAAGACACTCCAACATACTTGGAATGTCCAAGTGCATGGATCGCTTTTCGGATTTTCAAAAATTCATTAAAAATATTCTTCAAGAGATATGCAAATATATTCAACGGATTCTTGTTCAGGGCATGCTTGACTATGACTGTGTACAATTTCAAGACATTCCAAGATACTTTTGGGGTCTTTTTTGACGAAAAAGTTAAGTCACTGCCTAAGTGCATGGATCGCTTTCCTGATTTTCAGAAATTCTTTAAAAATATTCCTTAAACGATATGCAAATATTTTCAACGGATTCTTGTTCAGGGCGTCGTTGACTATGACTGAGTACAATTTCAAGACATTCCAACATACTTGGAATGTCCAAGTGCATGGATCGCTTTCCTGATTTTCAAAAGTTCATTAAAAATATTCTTCAAGAGATATGCAAATATATTCAACGGATTCTTGTTCAGGGCATGCTTGACTATGACTGTGTACAATTTCAAGACATTCCAAGATACTTTTGGGGTCTTTTTTGAATAAAAAGTTAAGTCACTGCCCAAGGGCACAGACTTTCCTCATTTTCAAAAATTCATTAAAAATATTCCTTAAGAGATATGCAAATATTTTCAATTGATTCTTGTTCAGGGCGTCGTTGACTATGACTGAGTACAATTTCAAGACATTCCAACATACTTGGAATGTCCAAGTGCATGGATCGCTTTTCGGATTTTCAAAAATTCATTAAAAATATTCTTCAAGAGATATGCAAATATATTCAACGGATTCTTGTTCAGGGCATGCTTGACTATGACTGTGTACAATTTCAAGACATTCCAAGATACTTTTGGGGTCTTTTTTGACAAAAAAGTTAAGTCACTGCCTAAGTGCATGGATCGCTTTCCTGATTTTCAAAAATTCATTAAAAATATTCCTTAAGCGATATGCAAATATTTTCAACGGATTCTTGTTCAGGGCGTCGTTGACTATGACTGAGTACAATTTCAAGACATTCCAACATACTTGGAATGTCCAAGTGCATGGATCGCTTTCCTGATTTTCAAAAGTTCATTAAAAATATTCTTCAAGAGATATGCAAATATATTCAACGGATTCTTGTTCAGGGCATGCTTGACTATGACTGTGTACAATTTCAAGACATTCCAAGATACCTTTGGTGTCTTTTTTGAATAAAAAGTTAAGTCACTGCCTAAGTGCACAGACTTTCATCATTTTCAAAAATTCATTAAAAATATTCCTTAAGAGATATGCAAATATTTTCAATGGATTCTTGTTCAGGGCGTCGTTGACTATGACCGAGTACAATTTCAAGACATTCCAACATACTTGGAATGTCCAAGTGCATGGATCGCTTTCCGGATTTTCAAAAATTCATTAAAAATATTCTTCAAGAGATATGCAAATATATTCAACGGATTCTTGTTCAGGGCATTCTTGACTATGACTGTGTACAATTTCAAGACATTCCAAGATACTTTTGGGGTCTTTTTTGACGAAAAAGTTAAGTCACTGCCTAAGTGCATGGATCGCTTTCCTGATTTTCAGAAATTCTTTAAAAATATTCCTTAAACGATACGCAAATATTTTCAACGGATTCTTGTTCAGGGCGTCGTTGACTATGACTGAGTACAATTTCAAGACATTCCAACATACTTGGAATGTCCAAGTGCATGGATCGCTTTCCTGATTTTCAAAAGTTCATTAAAAATATTCTTCAAGAGATATGCAAATATATTCAACGGATTCTTGTTCAGGGCATGCTTGACTATGACTGTGTACAATTTCAAGACATTCCAAGATACCTTTGGGGTCTTTTTTGAATAAAAAGTTAAGTCACTGCCTAAGTGCACAGACTTTCATCATTTTCAAAAATTCATTAAAAATATTCCTTAAGAGATATGCAAATATATTCAACGGATTCTTGTTCAGGGCGTTGTTGACTATGACTGAGTACAATTTCAAGACATTCCAACATACTTGGAATGTCCAAGTGCATGGATCGCTTTTCGGATTTTCAAAAATTCATTAAAAATATTCTTCAAGAGATATGCAAATATATTCAACGGATTCTTGTTCAGGGCATGCTTGACTATGACTGTGTACAATTTCAAGACATTCCAATTTACTTTTGGGGTTTTTTTTGAAAAAAAAGTCAAGTCACTAAGTGCATCAGGGCAAATGGATCGTTTCCTTCGTCTCACCTGATATCCTGCTGTGTGATCCACGGTGTCCAAACGTTTGTTTCCAGCGACTGGACGACATGGATGAACTCCTGCAGCTTTAATTCTTTAAAAACAACCCAAAAACATCAAAAGTTAAGTCACTGCCTAAGTGCATGGATCGCTTTCCTGATTTTCAAAAATTCATTAAAAATATTCCTCAAGAGATATGCAAATATATTCAACGGATTCTTGTTCAGGGCATGCTTGACTATGACTGTGTACAATTTCAAGACATTCCAAGATACTTTTGGGGTCTTTTTTGACGAAAAAGTTAAGTCACTGCCTAAGTGCATGGATCGCTTTCCTGATTTTCAAAAATTCATTAAAAATATTCCTTAAGCGATATGCAAATATTTTCAACGGATTCTTGTTCAGGGCGTCGTTGACTATGACTGAGTACAATTTCAAGACATTCCAACATACTTGGAATGTCCAAGTGCATGGATCGCTTTCCGGATTTTCAAAAATTCATTAAAAATATTCTTCAAGAGATATGCAAATATATTCAACGTATTCTTATTCAGGGCATGCTTGACTATGACTGTGTACAATTTCAAGACATTCCAATTTACTTTTGGGGGTTTTTTTGAAAAAAAAGTCAAGTCACTAAGTGCATCAGGGCAAATGGATTGTTTCCTTCGTCTCACCTGATATCCTGCTGTGTGATCCACGGTGTCCAAACGTTTGTTTCCAGCGACTGGGCGACATGGATGAACTCCTGCAGCTTTAATGCTTTAAAAACAAACCAAAAACATCAAAAGTTAAGTCACTGCCTAAGTGCATGGATCACTTTCCTAATTTTCAAAAATTCATTAAAAATATTCCTTAAGAGATATGCAAATATTTTCAATTGATTCTTGTTCAGGGCGTCGTTGACTATGACTGAGTACAATTTCACGACATTCCAACATACTTGGAATGTCCAAGTGCATGGATCGCTTTTCGGATTTTCAAAAATTCATTAAAAAAATTCTTCAAGAGATATGCAAATATATTCAACGGATTCTTGTTCAGGGCATGCTTGACTATGACTGTGTACAATTTCAAGACATTCCAAGATACTTTTGGGGTCTTTTTTGACAAAAAAGTTAAGTCACTGCCTAAGTGCATGGATCGCTTTCCTGATTTTCAAAAATTCATTAAAAATATTCCTTAAGCGATATGCAAATATTTTCAACGGATTCTTGTTCAGGGCGTCGTTGACTATGACTGAGTACAATTTCAAGACATTCCAACATACTTGGAATGTCCAAGTGCATGGATCGCTTTCCTGATTTTCAAAAGTTCATTAAAAATATTCTTCAAGAGATATGCAAATATATTCAACGGATTCTTGTTCAGGGCATGCTTGACTATGACTGTGTACAATTTCAAGACATTCCAAGATACTTTTGGGGTCTTTTTTGAATAAAAAGTTAAGTCACTGCCTAAGTGCACAGACTTTCCTCATTTTCAAAAATTCATTAAAAATATTCCTTAAGAGATATGCAAATATTTTCAATTGATTCTTGTTCAGGGCGTCGTTGACAATGACTGAGTACAATTTCAAGACATTCCAACATACTTGGAATGTCCAAGTGCATCGATTGCTTTTCGGATTTTCAAAAATTCATTAAAAATATTCTTCAAGAGATATGCAAATATATTCAACGGATTCTTGTTCAGGGCATGCTTGACTATGACTGTGTACAATTTCAAGACATTCCAAGATACTTTTGGGGTCTTTTTTGACAAAAAAGTTAAGTCACTGCCTAAGTGCATGGATCGCTTTCCTGATTTTCAAAAATTCATTAAAAATATTCCTTAAGCGATATGCAAATATTTTCAACGGATTCTTGTTCAGGGCGTCGTTGACTATGACTGAGTACAATTTCAAGACATTCCAACATACTTGGAATGTCCAAGTGCATGGATCGCTTTCCTGATTTTCAAAAGTTCATTAAAAATATTCTTCAAGAGATATGCAAATATATTCAACGGATTCTTGTTCAGGGCATGCTTGACTATGACTGTGTACAATTTCAAGACATTCCAAGATACTTTTGGGGTCTTTTTTGAATAAAAAGTTAAGTCACTGCCTAAGTGCACAGACTTTCCTCATTTTCAAAAATTCATTAAAAATATTCCTTAAGAGATATGCAAATATTTTCAATTGATTCTTGTTCAGGGCGTCGTTGACAATGACTGAGTACAATTTCAAGACATTCCAACATACTTGGAATGTCCAAGTGCATGGATCGCTTTTCGGATTTTCAAAATTTCATTAAAAATATTCTTCAAGAGATATGCAAATATATTCAACGGATTCTTGTTCAGGGCATGCTTGACTATGACTGTGTACAATTTCAAGACATTCCAAGATACTTTTGGGGTCTTTTTTGAATAAAAAGTTAAGTCACTGCCTAAGTGCACAGACTTTCCTCATTTTCAAAAATTCATTAAAAATATTCCTTAAGAGATATGCAAATATTTTCAATTGATTCTTGTTCAGGGCGTCGTTGACAATGACTGAGTACAATTTCAAGACATTCCAACATACTTGGAATGTCCAAGTGCATGGATCGCTTTTCGGATTTTCAAAATTTCATTAAAAATATTCTTCAAGAGATATGCAAATATATTCAACGGATTCTTGTTCAGGGCATGCTTGACTATGACTGTGTACAATTTCAAGACATTCCAAGATACTTTTGGGGTCTTTTTTGACGAAAAAGTTAAGTCACTGCCTAAGTGCATGGATCGCTTTCCTGATTTTCAAAAATTCATTAAAAATATTCCTTAAGCGATATGCAAATATTTTCAACGGATTCTTGTTCAGGGCGTCATTGACTATGACTGAGTACAATTTCAAGACATTCCAACATACTTGGAATGTCCAAGTGCATGGATCGCTTTCCTGATTTTCAAAAGTTCATTAAAAATATTCCTCAAGAGATATGCAAATATATTCAACGGATTCTTGTTCAGGGCATGCTTGACTATGACTGTGTACAATTTCAAGACATTCCAAGATACTTTTGGGGTCTTTTTTGACAAAAAAGTTAAGTCACTGCCTAAGTGCATGGATCGCTTTCCTGATTTTCAAAAATTCATTAAAAATATTCCTTAAGCGATATGCATATATTTTCAACGGATTCTTGTTCAGGGCGTCGTTGACTATGACTGAGTACAATTTCAAGACATTCCAACATACTTGGAATGTCCAAGTGCATGGATCGCTTTTCGGATTTTCAAAAATTCATTTAAAATATTCTTCAAGAGATATGCAAATATATTCAACGGATTCTTGTTCAGGGCATGCTTGACTATGACTGTGTACAATTTCAAGACATTCCAAGATACTTTTGGGGTCTTTTTTGACAAAAAAGTTAAGTCACTGCCTAAGTGCATGGATCGCTTTTCTGATTTTCAAAAATTCATTAAAAATATTCCTTAAGCGATATGCAAATATTTTCAACGGATTCTTGTTCAGGGCGTCGTTGACTATGACCGAGTACAATTTCAAAACATTCCAACATACTTGGAATGTCCAAGTGCATGGATCGCTTTCCTGATTTTCAAAAGTTCATTAAAAATATTCTTCAAGAGATATGCAAATATATTCAACGGATTCTTGTTCAGGGCATGCTTGACTATGACTGTGTACAATTTCAAGACATTCCAAGATACTTTTGGGGTCTTTTTTGAATAAAAAGTTAAGTCACTGCCTAAGTGCACAGACTTTCCTCATTTTCAAAAATTCATTAAAAATATTCCTTAAGAGATATGCAAATATTTTCAATGGATTCTTGTTCAGGGCGTTGTTGACTATGACTGAGTACAATTTCAAGACATTCCAACATACTTGGAATGTCCAAGTGCATGGATCGCTTTCCGGATTTTCAAAAATTCATTAAAAATATTCTTCAAGAGATATGCAAATATATTCAACGGATTCTTGTTCAGGGCATGCTTGACTATGACTGTGTACAATTTCAAGACATTCCAATTTACTTTTGGGATTTTTTTTGAAAAAAAAGTCAAGTCACTAAGTGCATCAGGGCAAATGGATCGTTTCCTTCGTCTCACCTGATATCCTGCTGTGTGATCCACGGTGTCCAAACGTTTGTTTCCAGCGACTGGACGACATGGATGAACTCCTGCAGCTTTAATTCTTTAAAAACAACCCAAAAACATCAAAAGTTAAGTCACTGCCTAAGTGCATGGATCGCTTTCCTGATTTTCAAAAATTCATTAAAAATATTCCTCAAGAGATATGCAAATATATTCAACGGATTCTTGTTCAGGGCATGCTTGACTATGACTGTGTACAATTTCAAGACATTCCAAGATACTTTTGGGGTCTTTTTTGACGAAAAAGTTAAGTCACTGCCTAAGTGCATGGATCGCTTTCCTGATTTTCAAAAATTCATTAAAAATATTCCTTAAGCGATATGCAAATATTTTCAACGGATTCTTGTTCAGGGCGTCGTTGACTATGACTGAGTACAATTTCAAGACATTCCAACATACTTGGAATGTCCAAGTGCATGGATCGCTTTCCGGATTTTCAAAAATTCATTAAAAATATTCCTTAAGCGATATGCAAATATTTTCAACGGATTCTTGTTCAGGGCGTCGTTGACTATGACTGAGTACAATTTCAAGACATTCCAACATACTTGGAATGTCCAAGTGCATGGATCGCTTTCCTGATTTTCAAAAGTTCATTAAAAATATTCTTCAAGAGATATGCAAATATATTCAACGGATTCTTGTTCAGGGCATGCTTGACTATGACTGTGTACAATTTCAAGACATTCCAAGATACTTTTGGGGTCTTTTTTGAATAAAAAGTTAAGTCACTGCCTAAGTGCACAGACTTTCCTCATTTTCAAAAATTCATTAAAAATATTCCTTAAGAGATATGCAAATATTTTCAATTGATTCTTGTTCAGGGCGTCGTTGACTATGACTGAGTACAATTTCAAGACATTCCAACATACTTGGAATGTCCAAGTGCATGGATCGCTTTTCGGATTTTCAAAAATTCATTAAAAATATTCTTCAAGAGATATGCAAATATATTCAACGGATTCTTGTTCAGGGCATGCTTGACTATGACTGTGTACAATTTCAAGACATTCCAAGATACTTTTGGGGTCTTTTTTGACGAAAAAGTTAAGTCACTGCCGAAGTGCATGGATCGCTTTCCTGATTTTCAAAAATTCATTAAAAATATTCCTTAAGCGATATGCAAATATTTTCAACGGATTCTTGTTCAGGGCGTCGTTGACTATGACTGAGTACAATTTCAAGACATTCCAACATACTTGGAATGTCCAAGTGCATGGATCGCTTTCCTGATTTTCAAAAGTTCATTAAAAATATTCTTCAAGAGATATGCAAATATATTCAACGGATTCTTGTTCAGGGCATGCTTGACTATGACTGTGTACAATTTCAAGACATTCCAAGATACTTTTGGGGTCTTTTTTGAATAAAAAGTTAAGTCACTGCCTAAGTGCACAGACTTTCCTCATTTTCAAAAATTCATTAAAAATATTCCTTAAGAGATATGCAAATATTTTCAATTGATTCTTGTTCAGGGCGTCGTTGACAATGACTGAGTACAATTTCAAGACATTCCAACATACTTGGAATGTCCAAGTGCATGGATCGCTTTTCGGATTTTCAAAATTTCATTAAAAATATTCTTCAAGAGATATGCAAATATATTCAACGGATTCTTGTTCAGGGCATGCTTGACTATGACTGTGTACAATTTCAAGACATTCCAAGATACTTTTGGGGTCTTTTTTGACGAAAAAGTTAAGTCACTGCCTAAGTGCATGGATCGCTTTCCTGATTTTCAAAAATTCATTAAAAATATTCCTTAAGCGATATGCAAATATTTTCAACGGATTCTTGTTCAGGGCGTCATTGACTATGACTGAGTACAATTTCAAGACATTCCAACATACTTGGAATGTCCAAGTGCATGGATCGCTTTCCTGATTTTCAAAAGTTCATTAAAAATATTCCTCAAGAGATATGCAAATATATTCAACGGATTCTTGTTCAGGGCATGCTTGACTATGACTGTGTACAATTTCAAGACATTCCAAGATACTTTTGGGGTCTTTTTTGACAAAAAAGTTAAGTCACTGCCTAAGTGCATGGATCGCTTTCCTGATTTTCAAAAATTCATTAAAAATATTCCTTAAGCGATATGCATATATTTTCAACGGATTCTTGTTCAGGGCGTCGTTGACTATGACTGAGTACAATTTCAAGACATTCCAACATACTTGGAATGTCCAAGTGCATGGATCGCTTTTCGGATTTTCAAAAATTCATTTAAAATATTCTTCAAGAGATATGCAAATATATTCAACGGATTCTTGTTCAGGGCATGCTTGACTATGACTGTGTACAATTTCAAGACATTCCAAGATACTTTTGGGGTCTTTTTTGACAAAAAAGTTAAGTCACTGCCTAAGTGCATGGATCGCTTTTCTGATTTTCAAAAATTCATTAAAAATATTCCTTAAGCGATATGCAAATATTTTCAACGGATTCTTGTTCAGGGCGTCGTTGACTATGACTGAGTACAATTTCAAAACATTCCAACATACTTGGAATGTCCAAGTGCATGGATCGCTTTCCTGATTTTCAAAAGTTCATTAAAAATATTCTTCAAGAGATATGCAAATATATTCAACGGATTCTTGTTCAGGGCATGCTTGACTATGACTGTGTACAATTTCAAGACATTCCAAGATACTTTTGGGGTCTTTTTTGAATAAAAAGTTAAGTCACTGCCTAAGTGCACAGACTTTCCTCATTTTCAAAAATTCATTAAAAATATTCCTTAAGAGATATGCAAATATTTTCAATGGATTCTTGTTCAGGGCGTTGTTGACTATGACTGAGTACAATTTCAAGACATTCCAACATACTTGGAATGTCCAAGTGCATGGATCGCTTTCCGGATTTTCAAAAATTCATTAAAAATATTCTTCAAGAGATATGCAAATATATTCAACGGATTCTTGTTCAGGGCATGCTTGACTATGACTGTGTACAATTTCAAGACATTCCAATTTACTTTTGGGATTTTTTTTGAAAAAAAAGTCAAGTCACTAAGTGCATCAGGGCAAATGGATCGTTTCCTTCGTCTCACCTGATATCCTGCTGTGTGATCCACGGTGTCCAAACGTTTGTTTCCAGCGACTGGACGACATGGATGAACTCCTGCAGCTTTAATTCTTTAAAAACAACCCAAAAACATCAAAAGTTAAGTCACTGCCTAAGTGCATGGATCGCTTTCCTGATTTTCAAAAATTCATTAAAAATATTCCTCAAGAGATATGCAAATATATTCAACGGATTCTTGTTCAGGGCATGCTTGACTATGACTGTGTACAATTTCAAGACATTCCAAGATACTTTTGGGGTCTTTTTTGTCGAAAAAGTTAAGTCACTGCCTAAGTGCATGGATCGCTTTCCTGATTTTCAAAAATTCATTAAAAATATTCCTTAAGCGATATGCAAATATTTTCAACGGATTCTTGTTCAGGGCGTCGTTGACTATGACTGAGTACAATTTCAAGACATTCCAACATACTTGGAATGTCCAAGTGCATGGATCGCTTTCCGGATTTTCAAAAATTCATTAAAAATATTCCTTAAGCGATATGCAAATATTTTCAACGGATTCTTGTTCAGGGCGTCGTTGACTATGACTGAGTACAATTTCAAGACATTCCAACATACTTGGAATGTCCAAGTGCATGGATCGCTTTCCTGATTTTCAAAAGTTCATTAAAAATATTCTTCAAGAGATATGCAAATATATTCAACGGATTCTTGTTCAGGGCATGCTTGACTATGACTGTGTACAATTTCAAGACATTCCAAGATACTTTTGGGGTCTTTTTTGAATAAAAAGTTAAGTCACTGCCTAAGTGCACAGACTTTCCTCATTTTCAAAAATTCATTAAAAATATTCCTTAAGAGATATGCAAATATTTTCAATTGATTCTTGTTCAGGGCGTCGTTGACTATGACTGAGTACAATTTCAAGACATTCCAACATACTTGGAATGTCCAAGTGCATGGATCGCTTTTCGGATTTTCAAAAATTCATTAAAAATATTCTTCAAGAGATATGCAAATATATTCAACGGATTCTTGTTCAGGGCATGCTTGACTATGACTGTGTACAATTTCAAGACATTCCAAGATACTTTTGGGGTCTTTTTTGACGAAAAAGTTAAGTCACTGCCGAAGTGCATGGATCGCTTTCCTGATTTTCAAAAATTCATTAAAAATATTCCTTAAGCGATATGCAAATATTTTCAACGGATTCTTGTTCAGGGCGTCGTTGACTATGACTGAGTACAATTTCAAGACATTCCAACATACTTGGAATGTCCAAGTGCATGGATCGCTTTCCTGATTTTCAAAAGTTCATTAAAAATATTCTTCAAGAGATATGCAAATATATTCAACGGATTCTTGTTCAGGGCATGCTTGACTATGACTGTGTACAATTTCAAGACATTCCAAGATACTTTTGGGGTCTTTTTTGAATAAAAAGTTAAGTCACTGCCTAAGTGCACAGACTTTCCTCATTTTCAAAAATTCATTAAAAATATTCCTTAAGAGATATGCAAATATTTTCAATTGATTCTTGTTCAGGGCGTCGTTGACAATGACTGAGTACAATTTCAAGACATTCCAACATACTTGGAATGTCCAAGTGCATGGATCGCTTTTCGGATTTTCAAAATTTCATTAAAAATATTCTTCAAGAGATATGCAAATATATTCAACGGATTCTTGTTCAGGGCATGCTTGACTATGACTGTGTACAATTTCAAGACATTCCAAGATACTTTTGGGGTCTTTTTTGACGAAAAAGTTAAGTCACTGCCTAAGTGCATGGATCGCTTTCCTGATTTTCAAAAATTCATTAAAAATATTCCTTAAGCGATATGCAAATATTTTCAACGGATTCTTGTTCAGGGCGTCGTTGACTATGACTGAGTACAATTTCAAGACATTCCAACATACTTGGAATGTCCAAGTGCATGGATCGCTTTCCTGATTTTCAAAAGTTCATTAAAAATATTCTTCAAGAGATATGCAAATATATTCAACGGATTCTTGTTCAGGGCATGCTTGACTATGACTGTGTACAATTTCAAGACATTCCAAGATACTTTTGGGGTCTTTTTTGACAAAAAAGTTAAGTCACTGCCTAAGTGCATGGATCGCTTTCCTGATTTTCAAAAATTCATTAAAAATATTCCTTAAGCGATATGCATATATTTTCAACGGATTCTTGTTCAGGGCGTCGTTGACTATGACTGAGTACAATTTCAAGACATTCCAACATACTTGGAATGTCCAAGTGCATGGATCGCTTTTCGGATTTTCAAAAATTCATTTAAAATATTCTTCAAGAGATATGCAAATATATTCAACGGATTCTTGTTCAGGGCATGCTTGACTATGACTGTGTACAATTTCAAGACATTCCAAGATACTTTTGGGGTCTTTTTTGACAAAAAAGTTAAGTCACTGCCTAAGTGCATGGATCGCTTTTCTGATTTTCAAAAATTCATTAAAAATATTCCTTAAGCGATATGCAAATATTTTCAACGGATTCTTGTTCAGGGCGTCGTTGACTATGACTGAGTACAATTTCAAGACATTCCAACATACTTGGAATGTCCAAGTGCATGGATCGCTTTCCGGATTTTCAAAAATTCATTAAAAATATTCTTCAAGAGATATGCAAATATATTCAACGGATTCTTATTCAGGGCATGCTTGACTATGACTGTGTACAATTTCAAGACATTCCAATTTACTTTTGGGGTTTTTTTTGAAAAAAAAGTCAAGTCACTAAGTGCATCAGGGCAAATGGATTGTTTCCTTCGTCTCACCTGATATCCTGCTGTGTGATCCACGGTGTCCAAACGTTTGTTTCCAGCGACTGGGCGACATGGATGAACTCCTGCAGCTTTAATGCTTTAAAAACAAACCAAAAACATCAAAAGTTAAGTCACTGCCTAAGTGCATGGATCGCTTTCCTAATTTTCAAAAATTCATTAAAAATATTCCTTAAGAGATATGCAAATATTTTCAATTGATTCTTGTTCAGGGCGTCGTTGACTATGACTGAGAACAATTTCAAGACATTCCAACATACTTGGAATGTCCAAGTGCATGGATCGCTTTTCGGATTTTCAAAAATTCATTAAAAAAATTCTTCAAGAGATATGCAAATATATTCAACGGATTCTTGTTCAGGGCATGCTTGACTATGACTGTGTACAATTTCAAGACATTCCAAGATACTTTTGGGGTCTTTTTTGACAAAAAAGTTAAGTCACTGCCTAAGTGCATGGATCGCTTTCCTGATTTTCAAAAATTCATTAAAAATATTCCTTAAGCGATTTGCAAATATTTTCAACGGATTCTTGTTCAGGGCGTCGTTGACTATGACTGAGTACAATTTCAAGACATTCCAACATACTTGGAATGTCCAAGTGCATGGATCGCTTTCCTGATTTTCAAAAGTTCATTAAAAATATTCTTCAAGAGATATGCAAATATATTCAACGGATTCTTGTTCAGGGCATGCTTGACTATGACTGTGTACAATTTCAAGACATTCCAAGATACTTTTGGGGTCTTTTTTGAATAAAAAGTTAAGTCACTGCCTAAGTGCACAGACTTTCCTCATTTTCAAAAATTCATTAAAAATATTCCTTAAGAGATATGCAAATATTTTCAATTGATTCTTGTTCAGGGCGTCGTTGACGATGACTGAGTACAATTTCAAGACATTCCAACATACTTGGAATGTCCAAGTGCATGGATCGCTTTCCTGATTTTCAAAAGTTCATTAAAAATATTCTTCAAGAGATATGCAAATATATTCAATGGATTCTTGTTCAGGGCATGCTTGACTATGACTGTGTACAATTTCAAGACATTCCAAGATACTTTTGGGGTCTTTTTTGACAAAAAAGTTAAGTCACTGCCTAAGTGCATGGATCGCTTTCCTGATTTTCAAAAATTCATTAAAAATATTCCTTAAGCGATATGCAAATATTTTCAACGGATTCTTGTTCAGGGCGTCGTTGACTATGACTGAGTACAATTTCAAGACATTCCAACATACTTGGAATGTCCAAGTGCATGGATCGCTTTCCTGATTTTCAAAAGTTCATTAAAAATATTCTTCAAGAGATATGCAAATATATTCAACGGATTCTTGTTCAGGGCATGCTTGACTATGACTGTGTACAATTTCAAGACATTCCAAGATACTTTTGGGGTCTTTTTTGAATAAAAAGTTAAGTCACTGCCAAAGTGCACAGACTTTCCTCATTTTCAAAAATTCATTAAAAATATTCCTTAAGAGATATGCAAATATTTTCAATTGATTCTTGTTCAGGGCGTCGTTGACTATGACTGAGTACAATTTCAAGACATTCCAACATACTTGGAATGTCCAAGTGCATGGATCGCTTTTCGGATTTTCAAAAATTCATTAAAAATATTCTTCAAGAGATATGCAAATATATTCAACGGATTCTTGTTCAGGGCATGCTTGACTATGACTGTGTACAATTTCAAGACATTCCAAGATACTTTTGGGGTCTTTTTTGACGAAAAAGTTAAGTCACTGCCGAAGTGCATGGATCGCTTTCCTGATTTTCAAAAATTCATTAAAAATATTCCTTAAGCGATATGCAAATATTTTCAACGGATTCTTGTTCAGGGCGTCGTTGACTATGACTGAGTACAATTTCAAGACATTCCAACATACTTGGAATGTCCAAGTGCATGGATCGCTTTCCTGATTTTCAAAAGTTCATTAAAAATATTCTTCAAGAGATATGCAAATATATTCAACGGATTCTTGTTCAGGGCATGCTTGACTATGACTGTGTACAATTTCAAGACATTCCAAGATACTTTTGGGGTCTTTTTTGAATAAAAAGTTAAGTCACTGCCTAAGTGCACAGACTTTCATCATTTTCAAAAATTCATTAAAAATATTCCTTAAGAGATATGCAAATATTTTCAATGGATTCTTGTTCAGGGCGTCGTTGACTATGACCGAGTACAATTTCAAGACATTCCAACATACTTGGAATGTCCAAGTGCATGGATCGCTTTCCGGATTTTCAAAAATTCATTAAAAATATTCTTCAAGAGATATGCAAATATATTCAACGGATTCTTGTTCAGGGCATGCTTGACTATGACTGTGTACAATTTCAAGACATTCCAACATACTTGGAATGTCCAAGTGCATGGATCGCTTTCCTGATTTTCAAAAATTCATTAAAAATATTCCTTAAGCGATATGCAAATATTTTCAACGGATTCTTGTTCAGGGCATGCTTGACTATGACTGTGTACAATTTCAAGACATTCCAAGATACCTTTGGGGTCTTTTTTGACGAAAAAGTTAAGTCACTGCCTAAGTGCATGGATCGCTTTCCTGATTTTCAGAAATTCTTTAAAAATATTCCTTAAACGATATGCAAATATTTTCAACGGATTCTTGTTCAGGGCGTCGTTGACTATGACTGAGTACAATTTCAAGACATTCCAACATACTTGGAATGTCCAAGTGCATGGATCGCTTTCCTGATTTTCAAAAGTTCATTAAAAATATTCTTCAAGAGATATGCAAATATATTCAACGGATTCTTGTTCAGGGCATGCTTGACTATGACTGTGTACAATTTCAAGACATTCCAAGATACTTTTGGGGTCTTTTTTGAATAAAAAGTTAAGTCACTGCCTAAGTGCACAGACTTTCCTCATTTTCAAAAATTCATTAAAAATATTCCTTAAGAGATATGCAAATATTTTCAATTGATTCTTGTTCAGGGCGTCGTTGACTATGACTGAGTACAATTTCAAGACATTCCAACATACTTGGAATGTCCAAGTGCATGGATCGCTTTTCGGATTTTCAAAAATTCATTAAAAATATTCTTCAAGAGATATGCAAATATATTCAACGGATTCTTGTTCAGGGCATGCTTGACTATGACTGTGTACAATTTCAAGACATTCCAAGATACTTTTGGGGTCTTTTTTGACAAAACAGTTAAGTCACTGCCTAAGTGCATGGATCGCTTTCCTGATTTTCAAAAATTCATTAAAAATATTCCTTAAGCGATATGCAAATATTTTCAACGGATTCTTGTTCAGGGCGTCGTTGACTATGACTGAGTACAATTTCAAGACATTCCAACATACTTGGAATGTCCAAGTGCATGGATCGCTTTCCTGATTTTCAAAAGTTCATTTAAAATATTCTTCAAGAGATATGCAAATATATTCAACGGATTCTTGTTCAGGGCATGCTTGACTATGACTGTGTACAATTTCAAGACATTCCAAGATACCTTTGGGGTCTTTTTTGAATAAAAAGTTAAGTCACTGCCTAAGTGCACAGACTTTCCTCATTTTCAAAAATTCATTAAAAATATTCCTTAAGAGATATGCGAATATTTTCAATTGATTCTTGTTCAGGGCGTCGTTGACTATGACTGAGTACAATTTCAAGACATTCCAACATACTTGGAATGTCCAAGTGCATGGATCGCTTTCCTGATTTTCAAAAGTTCATTAAAAATATTCTTCAAGAGATATGCAAATATATTCAACGGATTCTTGTTCAGGGCATGCTTGACTATGACTGTGTACAATTTCAAGACATTCCAAGATACCTTTGGGGTCTTTTTTGAATAAAAAGTTAAGTCACTGCCTAAGTGCACAGACTTTCCTCATTTTCAAAAATTCATTAAAAATATTCCTTAAGAGATATGCAAATATTTTCAATTGATTCTTGTTCAGGGCGTCGTTGACTATGACTGAGTACAATTTCAAGACATTCCAACATACTTGGAATGTCCAAGTGCATGGATCGCTTTTCGGATTTTCAAAAATTCATTAAAAATATTCTTCAAGAGATATGCAAATATATTCAACGGATTCTTGTTCAGGGCATGCTTGACTATGACTGTGTACAATTTCAAGACATTCCAAGATACTTTTGGGGTCTTTTTTGACAAAAAAGTTAAGTCACTGCCTAAGTGCATGGATCGCTTTCCTGATTTTCAAAAATTCATTAAAAATATTCCTTAAGCGATATGCAAATATTTTCAACGGATTCTTGTTCAGGGCGTCGTTGACTATGACTGAGTACAATTTCAAGACATTCCAACATACTTGGAATGTCCAAGTGCATGGATCGCTTTCCGGATTTTCAAAAATTCATTAAAAATATTCTTCAAGAGATATGCAAATATATTCAACGGATTCTTGTTCAGGGCATGCTTGACTATGACTGTGTACAATTTCAAGACATTCCAACATACTTGGAATGTCCAAGTGCATGGATCGCTTTCCTGATTTTCAAAAATTCATTAAAAATATTCCTTAAGCGATATGCAAATATTTTCAACGGATTCTTGTTCAGGGCGTCGTTGACTATGACTGAGTACAATTTCAAGACATTCCAACATACTTGGAATGTCCAAGTGCATGGATCGCTTTCCTGATTTTCAAAAGTTCATTAAAAATATTCTTCAAGAGATATGCAAATATATTCAACGGATTCTTGTTCAGGGCATGCTTGACTATGACTGTGTACAATTTCAAGACATTCCAAGATACCTTTGGGGTCTTTTTTGAATAAAAAGTTAAGTCACTGCCTAAGTGCACAGACTTTCATCATTTTCAAAAATTCATTAAAAATATTCCTTAAGAGATATGCAAATATTTTCAATGGATTCTTGTTCAGGGCGTCGTTGACTATGACCGAGTACAATTTCAAGACATTCCAACATACTTGGAATGTACAAGTGCATGGATCGCTTTCCGGATTTTCAAAAATTCATTAAAAATATTCTTCAAGAGATATGCAAATATATTCAACGGATTCTTGTTCAGGGCATGCTTGACTATGACTGTGTACAATTTCAAGACATTCCAAGATACTTTTGGGGTCTTTTTTGACGAAAAAGTTAAGTCACTGCCTAAGTGCATGGATCGCTTTCCTGATTTTCAGAAATTCTTTAAAAATATTCCTTAAACGATATGCAAATATTTTCAACGGATTCTTGTTCAGGGCGTCGTTGACTATGACTGAGTACAATTTCAAGACATTCCAACATACTTGGAATGTCCAAGTGCATGGATCGCTTTCCTGATTTTCAAAAGTTCATTAAAAATATTCTTCAAGAGATATGCAAATATATTCAACGGATTCTTGTGCAGGGCATGCTTGACTATGACTGTGTACAATTTCAAGACATTCCAAGATACTTTTGGGGTCTTTTTTGAATAAAAAGTTAAGTCACTGCCTAAGTGCACAGACTTTCCTCATTTTGAAAAATTCATTAAAAATATTCCTTAAGAGATATGCGAATATTTTCAATTGATTCTTGTTCAGGGCGTCGTTGACTATGACTGAGTACAATTTCAAGACATTCCAACATACTTGGAATGTCCAAGTGCATGGATCGCTTTCCTGATTTTCAAAAGTTCATTAAAAATATTCTTCAAGAGATATGCAAATATATTCAACGGATTCTTGTTCAGGGCATGCTTGACTATGACTGTGTACAATTTCAAGACATTCCAAGATACCTTTGGGGTCTTTTTTGAATAAAAAGTTAAGTCACTGCCTAAGTGCACAGACTTTCATCATTTTCAAAAATTCATTAAAAATATTCCTTAAGAGATATGCAAATATTTTCAATGGATTCTTGTTCAGGGCGTCGTTGACTATGACCGAGTACAATTTCAAGACATTCCAACATACTTGGAATGCCCAAGTGCATGGATCGCTTTCCGGATTTTCAAAAATTCATTAAAAATATTCTACAAGAGATATGCAAATATATTCAACGGATTCTTGTTCAGGGCATGCTTGACTATGACTGTGTACAATTTCAAGACATTCCAAGATACTTTTGGGGTCTTTTTTGACGAAAAAGTTAAGTCACTGCCAAAGTGCATGGATCGCTTTCCTGATTTTCAAAAATTCATTAAAAATATTCCTTAAGCGATATGCAAATATTTTCAACGGATTCTTGTTCAGGGCGTCGTTGACTATGACTGAGTACAATTTCAAGACATTCCAACATACTTGGAATGTCCAAGTGCATGGATCGCTTTCCTGATTTTCAAAAGTTCATTAAAAATATTCTTCAAGAGATATGCAAATATATTCAACGGATTCTTGTTCAGGGCATGCTTGACTATGACTGTGTACAATTTCAAGACATTCCAAGATACTTTTGGGGTCTTTTTTGAATAAAAAGTTAAGTCACTGCCTAAGTGCACAGACTTTCCTCATTTTCAAAAATTCATTTAAAATATTCCTTAAGAGATATGCAAATATTTTCAATTGATTCTTGTTCAGGGCGTCGTTGACTATGACTGAGTACAATTTCAAGACATTCCAACATACTTGGAATGTCCAAGTGCATGGATCGCTTTTCGGATTTTCAAAAATTCATTAAAAATATTCTTCAAGAGATATGCAAATATATTCAACGGATTCTTGTTCAGGGCATGCTTGACTATGACTGTGTACAATTTCAAGACATTCCAAGATACTTTTGGGGTCTTTTTTGACAAAAAAGTTAAGTCACTGCCTAAGTGCATGGATCGCTTTCCTGATTTTCAAAAATTCATTAAAAATATTCCTTAAGCGATATGCAAATATTTTCAACGGATTCTTGTTCAGGGCGTCGTTGACTATGACTGAGTACAATTTCAAGACATTCCAACATACTTGGAATGTCCAAGTGCATGGATCGCTTTCCTGATTTTCAAAAGTTCATTAAAAATATTCTTCAAGAGATATGCAAATATATTCAACGGATTCTTGTTCAGGGCATGCTTGACTATGACTGTGTACAATTTCAAGACATTCCAAGATACTTTTGGGGTCTTTTTTGAATAAAAAGTTAAGTCACTGCCTAAGTGCACAGACTTTCATCATTTTCAAAAATTCATTAAAAATATTCCTTAAGAGATATGCAAATATTTTCAATTGATTCTTGTTCAGGGCGTCGTTGACTATGACTGAGTACAATTTCAAGACATTCCAACATACTTGGAATGTCCAAGTGCATGGATCACTTTTCGGATTTTCAAAAATTCATTAAAAATATTCTTCAAGAGATATGCAAATATATTCAACGGATTCTTGTTCAGGGCATGCTTGACTATGACTGTGTACAATTTCAAGACATTCCAAGATACTTTTGGGGTCTTTTTTGACGAAAAAGTTAAGTCACTGCCTAAGTGCATGGATCGCTTTCCTGATTTTCAGAAATTCATTAAAAATATTCCTTAAGCGATATGCAAATATTTTCAACGGATTCTTGTTCAGGGCGTCGTTGACTATGACTGAGTACAATTTCAAGACATTCCAACATACTTGGAATGTCCAAGTGCATGGATCGCTTTCCGGATTTTCAAAAATTCATTAAAAATATTCTTCAAGAGATATGCAAATATATTCAACGGATTCTTATTCAGGGCATGCTTGACTATGACTGTGTACAATTTCAAGACATTCCAATTTACTTTTGGGGTTTTTTTTGAAAAAAAAGTCAAGTCACTAAGTGCATCAGGGCAAATGGATCGTTTCCTTCGTCTCACCTGATATCCTGCTGTGTGATCCACGGTGTCCAAACGTTTGTTTCCAGCGACTGGGCGACATGGATGAACTCCTGCAGCTTTAATGCTTTAAAAACAAACCAAAAACATCAAAAGTTAAGTCACTGCCTAAGTGCATGGATCGCTTTCCTAATATTCAAAAATTCATTTAAAATATTCCTTAAGAGATATGCAAATATTTTCAATTGATTCTTGTTCAGGGCGTCGTTGACTATGACTGAGTACAATTTCAAGACATTCCAACATACTTGGAATGTCCAAGTGCATGGATCGCTTTTCGGATTTTCAAAAATTCATTAAAAATATTCTTCAAGAGATATGCAAATATATTCAACGGATTCTTGTTCAGGGCATGCTTGACTATGACTGTGTACAATTTCAAGACATTCCAAGATACTTTTGGGGTCTTTTTTGACAAAAAAGTTAAGTCACTGCCTAAGTGCATGGATCGCTTTCCTGATTTTCAAAAATTCATTAAAAATATTCCTTAAGCGATATGCAAATATTTTCAACGGATTCTTGTTCAGGGCGTCGTTGACTATGACTGAGTACAATTTCAAAACATTCCAACATACTTGGAATGTCCAAGTGCATGGATCGCTTTCCTGATTTTCAAAAGTTCATTAAAAATATTCTTCAAGAGATATGCAAATATATTCAACGGATTCTTGTTCAGGGCATGCTTGACTATGACTGTGTACAATTTCAAGACATTCCAAGATACTTTTGGGGTCTTTTTTGAATAAAAAGTTAAGTCACTGCCTAAGTGCACAGACTTTCCTCATTTTCAAAAATTCATTAAAAATATTCCTTAAGAGATATGCAAATATTTTCAATTGATTCTTGTTCAGGGCGTCGTTGACTATGACTGAGTACAATTTAAAGACATTCCAACATACTTGGAATGTCCAAGTGCATGGATCGCTTTTCGGATTTTCAAAAATTCATTAAAAATATTCTTCCAGAGATATGCAAATATATTCAACGGATTCTTGTTCAGGGCATGCTTGACTATGACTGTGTTCAATTTCAAGACATTCCAAGATACTTTTGGGGTCTTTTTTGACGAAAAAGTTAAGTCACTGCCTAAGTGCATGGATCGCTTTCCTGATTTTCAAAAATTCATTAAAAATATTCCTTAAGCGATATGCAAATATTTTCAACGGATTCTTGTTCAGGGCGTCGTTGACTATGACCGAGTACAATTTCAAGACATTCCAACATACTTTGAATGTCCAAGTACATGGATCGCTTTCCTGATTTTCAAAAGTTCATTAAAAATATTCTTCAAGAGATATGCAAATATATTCAACGGATTCTTGTTCAGGGCATGCTTGACTATGACTGTGTACAATTTCAAGACATTCCAAGATACTTTTGGGGTCTTTTTTGACAAAAAAGTTAAGTCACTGCCTAAGTGCATGGATCGCTTTCCTGATTTTCAAAAATTCATTTAAAATATTCCTGAAGCGATATGCAAATATTTTCAACGGATTCTTGTTCAGGGCGTCGTTGACTATGACTGAGTACAATTTCAAGACATTCCAACATACTTGGAATGTCCAAGTGCATGGATCGCTTTTCGGATTTTCAAAAATTCATTAAAAATATTCTTCAAGAGATATGCAAATATATTCAACGGATTCTTGTTCAGGGCATGCTTGACTATGACTGTGTTCAATTTCAAGACATTCCAAGATACTTTTGGGGTCTTTATTGAATTAAAAGTTAAGTCACTGCCGAAGTGCACAGACTTTCCTCATTTTCAAAAATTCATTAAAAATATTCCTTAAGAGATATGCAAATATTTTCAATTGATTCTTGTTCAGGGCGTCGTTGACTATGACTGAGTACAATTTCAAGACATTCCAACATGCTTGGAATGTCCAAGTGCATGGATCGCTTTCCGGATTTTCAAAAATTCATTAAAAATATTCTTCCAGAGATATGCAAATATATTCAACGGATTCTTGTTCAGGGCATGCTTGACTATGACTGTGTACAATTTCAAGACATTCCAAGATACTTTTGGGGTCTTTTTTGACAAAAAAGTTAAGTCACTGCCTAAGTGCATGGACCGCTTTCCTGATTTTCAAAAATTCATTAAAAATATTCCTTAAGCGATATGCAAATATTTTCAACGGATTCTTGTTCAGGGCGTCGTTGACTATGACTGAGTACAATTTCAAGACATTCCAACATACTTGGAATGTCCAAGTGCATGGATCGCTTTTCGGATTTTCAAAAATTCATTAAAAATATTCTTCAAGAGATATGCAAATATATTCAACGGATTCTTGTTCAGGGCATGCTTGACTATGACTGTGTACAATTTCAAGACATTCCAAGATACTTTTGGGGTCTTTTTTGACAAAAAAGTTAAGTCACTGCCTAAGTGCATGGATCGCTTTCCTGATTTTCAGAAATTCTTTAAAAATATTCCTTAAACGATATGCAAATATTTTCAACGGATTCTTGTTCAGGGCGTCGTTGACTATGACTGAGTACAATTTCAAGACATTCCAACATACTTGGAATGTCCAAGTGCATGGATCGCTTTCCTGATTTTCAAAAGTTCATTAAAAATATTCTTCAAGAGATATGCAAATATATTCAACAGATTCTTGTTCAGGGCATGCTTGACTATGACTGTGTACAATTTCAAGACATTCCAAGATACTTTTGGGGTCTTTTTTGAATAAAAAGTTAAGTCACTGCCTAAGTGCACAGACTTTCATCATTTTCAAAAATTCATTAAAAATATTCCTTAAGAGATATGCAAATATTTTCAATTGATTCTTGTTCAGGGCGTCGTTGACTATGACTGAGTACAATTTCAAGACATTCCAACATACTTGGAATGTCCAAGTGCATGGATCGCTTTTCGGATTTTCAAAAATTCATTAAAAATATTCTTCAAGAGATATGCAAATATATTCAACGGATTCTTGTTCAGGGCATGCTTGACTATGACTGTGTACAATTTCAAGACATTCCAAGATACTTTTGGGGTCTTTTTTGACGAAAAAGTTAAGTCACTGCCTAAGTGCATGGATCGCTTTCCTGATTTTCAGAAATTCTTTAAAAATATTCCTTAAGCGATATGCAAATATTTTCAACGGATTCTTGTTCAGGGCGTCGTTGACTATGACTGAGTACAATTTCAAGACATTCCAACATACTTGGAATGTCCAAGTGCATGGATCGCTTTCCTGATTTTCAAAAGTTCATTAAAAATATTCTTCAAGAGATATGCAAATATATTCAACGGATTCTTGTTCAGGGCATGCTTGACTATGACTGTGTACAATTTCAAGACATTCCAAGATACCTTTGGGGTCTTTTTTGAATAAAAAGTTAAGTCACTGCCTAAGTGCACAGACTTTCATCATTTTCAAAAATTCATTAAAAATATTCCTTAAGAGATATGCAAATATTTTCAATGGATTCTTGTTCAGGGCGTCGTTGACTATGACCGAGTACAATTTCAAGACATTCCAACATACTTGGAATGTCCAAGTGCATGGATCGCTTTCCGGATTTTCAAAAATTCATTAAAAATATTCTTCAAGAGATATGCAAATATATTCAACGGATTCTTGTTCAGGGCATTATTGACTATGACTGTGTACAATTTCAAGACATTCCAAGATACTTTTGGGGTCTTTTTTGACGAAAAAGTTAAGTCACTGCCTAAGTGCATGGATCGTTTTACTGATTTTCAGAAATTCTTTAAAAATATTCCTTAAACGATATGCAAATATTTTCAACGGATTCTTGTTCAGGGCGTCGTTGACTATGACTGAGTACAATTTCAAGACATTCCAACATACTTGGAATGTCCAAGTGCATGGATCGCTTTCCTGATTTTCAAAAGTTCATTAAAAATATTCTTCAAGAGATATGCAAATATATTCAACAGATTCTTGTTCAGGGCATGCTTGACTATGACTGTGTACAATTTCAAGACATTCCAAGATACTTTTGGGGTCTTTTTTGAATAAAAAGTTAAGTCACTGCCTAAGTGCACAGACTTTCCTCATTTTCAAAAATTCATTAAAAATATTCCTTAAGAGATATGCAAATATTTTCAATTGATTCTTGTTCAGGGCGTCGTTGACTATGACTGAGTACAATTTCAAAACATTCCAACATACTTGGAATGTCCAAGTGCATGGATCGCTTTCCTGATTTTCAAAAGTTCATTAAAAATATTCTTCAAGAGATATGCAAATATATTCAACGGATTCTTGTTCAGGGCATGCTTGACTATGACTGTGTACAATTTCAAGACATTCCAAGATACTTTTGGGGTCTTTTTTGACAAAAAAGTTAAGTCACTGCCTAAGTGCATGGATCGCTTTCCTGATTTTCAAAAATTCATTAAAAATATTCCTTAAGCGATATGCAAACATTTTCAACGGATTCTTGTTCAGGGCGTCGTTGACTATGACTGAGTACAATTTCAAGACATTCCAACATACTTGGAATGTCCAAGTGCATGGATCGCTTTCCTGATTTTCAAAAGTTCATTAAAAATATTCCTTAAGAGATATGCAAATATATTCAACGGATTCTTGTTCAGGGCATGCTTGACTATGACTGTGTACAATTTCAAGACATTCCAAGATACTTTTGGGGTCTTTTTTGACAAAAAAGTTAAGTCACTGCCTAAGTGCATGGATCGCTTTCCTGATTTTCAAAAATTCATTTAAAATATTCCTGAAGCGATATGCAAATATTTTCAACGGATTCTTGTTCAGGGCGTCGTTGACTATGACTGAGTACAATTTCAAGACATTCCAACATACTTGGAATGTCCAAGTGCATGGATCGCTTTTCGGATTTTCAAAAATTCATTAAAAATATTCTTCAAGAGATATGCAAATATATTCAACGGATTCTTGTTCAGGGCATGCTTGACTATGACTGTGTTCAATTTCAAGACATTCCAAGATACTTTTGGGGTCTTTATTGAATTAAAAGTTAAGTCACTGCCGAAGTGCACAGACTTTCCTCATTTTCAAAAATTCATTAAAAATATTCCTTAAGAGATATGCAAATATTTTCAATTGATTCTTGTTCAGGGCGTCGTTGACTATGACTGAGTACAATTTCAAGACATTCCAACATACTTGGAATGTCCAAGTGCATGGATCGCTTTCCGGATTTTCAAAAATTCATTAAAAATATTCTTCCAGAGATATGCAAATATATTCAACGGATTCTTGTTCAGGGCATGCTTGACTATGACTGTGTACAATTTCAAGACATTCCAAGATACTTTTGGGGTCTTTTTTGACAAAAAAGTTAAGTCACTGCCTAAGTGCATGGACCGCTTTCCTGATTTTCAAAAATTCATTAAAAATATTCCTTAAGCGATATGCAAATATTTTCAACGGATTCTTGTTCAGGGCGTCGTTGACTATGACTGAGTACAATTTCAAGACATTCCAACATACTTGGAATGTCCAAGTGCATGGATCGCTTTTCGGATTTTCAAAAATTCATTAAAAATATTCTTCAAGAGATATGCAAATATATTCAACGGATTCTTGTTCAGGGCATGCTTGACTATGACTGTGTACAATTTCAAGACATTCCAAGATACTTTTGGGGTCTTTTTTGACAAAAAAGTTAAGTCACTGCCTAAGTGCATGGATCGCTTTCCTGATTTTCAGAAATTCTTTAAAAATATTCCTTAAACGATATGCAAATATTTTCAACGGATTCTTGTTCAGGGCGTCGTTGACTATGACTGAGTACAATTTCAAGACATTCCAACATACTTGGAATGTCCAAGTGCATGGATCGCTTTCCTGATTTTCAAAAGTTCATTAAAAATATTCTTCAAGAGATATGCAAATATATTCAACGGATTCTTGTTCAGGGCATGCTTGACTATGACTGTGTACAATTTCAAGACATTCCAAGATACTTTTGGGGTCTTTTTTGAATAAAAAGTTAAGTCACTGCCTAAGTGCACAGACTTTCATCATTTTCAAAAATTCATTAAAAATATTCCTTAAGAGATATGCAAATATTTTCAATTGATTCTTGTTCAGGGCGTCGTTGACTATGACTGAGTACAATTTCAAGACATTCCAACATACTTGGAATGTCCAAGTGCATGGATCACTTTTCGGATTTTCAAAAATTCATTAAAAATATTCTTCAAGAGATATGCAAATATATTCAACGGATTCTTGTTCAGGGCATGCTTGACTATGACTGTGTACAATTTCAAGACATTCCAAGATACTTTTGGGGTCTTTTTTGACGAAAAAGTTAAGTCACTGCCTAAGTGCATGGATCGCTTTCCTGATTTTTTAAAAAATTCATTAAAAATATTCCTTAAGCGATATGCAAATATATTCAACGGATTCTTGTTCAGGGCATGCTTGACTATGACTGTGTACAATTTCAAGACATTCCAAGATACTTTTGGGGTCTTTTTTGACGAAAAAGTTAAGTCACTGCCTAAGTGCACAGACTTTCCTCATTTTCAAAAATTCATTAAAAATATTCCTTAAGAGATATGCAAATATTTTCAATAGATTCTTGTTCAGGGCGTCGTTGACTATGACTGAGTACAATTTCAAGACATTCCAACTTACTTGGAATGTCCAAGTGCATGGATAGCTTTCCGGAATTTTAAAAATTCATTAAAAATATTCTTCAAGAGATATGCAAATATATTCAACGGATTCTTGTTCAGGGCATGCTTGACTATGACTGTGTACAATTTCAAGACATTCCAAGATACTTTTGGGGTCTTTTTTGATGAAAAAGTTAAGTCACTGCCTAAGTGCATGGATCGCTTTCCGGATTTTCAAAAATTCATTAAAAATATTATTCAAGAGATATGCAAATATATTCAACAGGTTCTTGTTCAGGGCATGCTTGACTATGACTGTGTACAATTTCAAGACATTCCAAGATACTTTTGGGGTCTTTTTTGACAAAAAAGTTAAGTCACTGCCTAAGTGCATGGATCGCTTTCCTGATTTTCAAAAATTCATTTAAAATATTCCTGAAGCTATATGCAAATATTTTCAACGGATTCTTGTTCAGGGCGTCGTTGACTATGACTGAGTACAATTTCAAGACATTCCAACATACTTGGAATGTCCAAGTGCATGGATCGCTTTCCTGATTTTCAAAAATTCATTTAAAAATATTCCTTAAGCGATATGCAAATATTTTCAACGGATTCTTGTTCAGGGCGTCGTTGACTATGACCGAGTACAATTTCAAGACATTCCAACATACTTGGAATGTCCAAGTGCATGGATCGCTTTCCTGATTTTCAAAAGTTCATTAAAAATATTCTTCAAGAGATATGCAAATATATTCAACGGATTCTTGTTCAGGGCATGCTTGACTATGACTGTGTACAATTTCAAGACATTCCAAGATACTTTTGGGGTCTTTTTTGAATAAAAAGTTAAGTCACTGCCTCAGTGCACAGACTTTCCTCATTTTCAAAAATTCATTAAAAATATTCCTTAAGAGATATGCAAATATTTTCAATTGATTCTTGTTCAGAGCGTTGTTGACTATGACTGAGTACAATTTCAAGACATTCCAACATACTTGGAATGTCCAAGTGCATGGATCGCTTTTCGGATTTTCAAAAATTCATTTAAAAATATTCTTCAAGAGATATGCAAATATATTCAACGGATTCTTGTTCAGGGCATGCTTGACTATGACTGTGTACAATTTCAAGACATTCCAAGATACTTTTGGGGTCTTTTTTGACGAAAAAGTTAAGTCACTGCCGAAGTGCACAGACTTTCCTCATTTTCAAAAATTCATTAAAAATATTCCTTAAGAGATATGCAAATATTTTCAATTGATTCTTGTTCAGGGCGTCGTTGACTATGACTGAGTACAATTTCAAGACATTCCAACATACTTGGAATGTCCAAGTGCATGGATCGCTTTCCTGATTTTCAAAAATTCATTTAAAATATTCCTGAAGCGATATGCAAATATTTTCAACGGATTCTTGTTCAGGGCGTCGTTGACTATGACTGAGTACAATTTCAAGACATTCCAACATACTTGGAATGTCCAAGTGCATGGATCGCTTTCCTGATTTTCAAAAATTCATTAAAAATATTCCTTAAGCGATATGCAAATATATTCAACGGATTCTTGTTCAGGGCATGCTTGACTATGACTGTGTACAATTTCAAGACATTCCAAGATACTTTTGGGGTCTTTTTTGACGAAAAAGTTAAGTCACTGCCTAAGTGCATGGATCGCTTTCCTGATTTTTTAAAAAATTCATTAAAAATATTCCTTAAGCGATATGCAAATATTTTCAACGGATTCTTGTTCAGGGCGTCGTTGACTATGACTGAGTACAATTTCAAGACATTCCAACTTACTTGGAATGTCCAAGTGCATGGATAGCTTTCCGGAATTTCAAAAATTCATTAAAAATATTCTTCAAGAGATATGCAAATATATTCAACGGATTCTTGTTCAGGGCATGCTTGACTATGACTGTGTACAATTTCAAGACATTCCAAGATACTTTTGGGGTCTTTTTTGAAGAAAAAGTTAAGTCACTGCCTCAGTGCACAGACTTTCCTCATTTTCAAAAATTCATTAAAAATATTCCTTAAGAGATATGCAAATATTTTCAATTGATTCTTGTTCAGAGCGTTGTTGACTATGACTGAGTACAATTTCAAGACATTCCAACATACTTGGAATGTCCAAGTGCATGGATCGCTTTTCGGATTTTCAAAAATTCATTAAAAATATTCTTCAAGAGATATGCAAATATATTCAACGGATTCTTGTTCAGGGCATGCTTGACTATGACTGTGTACAATTTCAAGACATTCCAAGATACTTTTGGGGTCTTTTTTGACGAAAAAGTTAAGTCACTGCCGAAGTGCACAGACTTTCCTCATTTTCAAAAATTCATTAAAAATATTCCTTAAGAGATATGCAAATATTTTCAATTGATTCTTGTTCAGGGCGTCGTTGACTATGACTGAGTACAATTTCAAGACATTCCAACATACTTGGAATGTCCAAGTGCATGGATCGCTTTCCTGATTTTCAAAAATTCATTTAAAATATTCCTGAAGCGATATGCAAATATTTTCAACGGATTCTTGTTCAGGGCGTCGTTGACTATGACTGAGTACAATTTCAAGACATTCCAACATACTTGGAATGTCCAAGTGCATGGATCGCTTTCCTGATTTTCAAAAATTCATTAAAAATATTCCTTAAGCGATATGCAAATATATTCAACGGATTCTTGTTCAGGGCATGCTTGACTATGACTGTGTACAATTTCAAGACATTCCAAGATACTTTTGGGGTCTTTTCTGACGAAAAAGTTAAGTCACTGCCTAAGTGCATGGATCGCTTTCCTGATTTTTTAAAAAATTCATTAAATATATTCCTTAAGCGATATGCAAATATTTTCAACGGATTCTTGTTCAGGGCGTCGTTGACTATGACTGAGTACAATTTCAAGACATTCCAACATACTTGGAATGTCCAAGTGCATGGATCGCTTTCCGGATTTTCAAAAGTTCATTAAAAATATTCTTCAAGAGATATGCAAATATATTCAACGGATTCTTGTTCAGGGCATGCTTGACTATGACTGTGTACAATTTCAAGACATTCCAAGATACTTTTGGGTTCTTTTTTGAATAAAAAGTTAAGTCATTGCCTAAGTGCACAGAAATTCCTCATTTTCAAAAATTCATTAAAAATATTCCTTAAGAGATATGCAAATATTTTCAATAGATTCTTGTTCAGGGCGTCGTTGACTATGACTGAGTACAATTTCAAGACATTCCAACATACTTGGAATGTCCAAGTGCATGGATCGCTTTCCTGATTTTCAAAAGTTCATTTAAAAATATTCTTCAAGAGATATGCAAATATATTCAACGGATTCTTGTTCAGGGCATGCTTGACTATGACTGTGTACAATTTCAAGACATTCCAAGATACTTTTGGGGTCTTTTTTGACAAAAAAGTTAAGTCACTGCCTAAGTGCATGGATCACTTTCCTGATTTTCAAAAATTCATTAAAAATATTCCTTAAGCGATATGCATATATTTTCAACGGATTCTTGTTCAGGGCGTCGTTGACTATGACTGAGTACAATTTCAAGACATTCCAACATACTTGGAATGTCCAAGTGCATGGATTGCTTTCCTGATTTTCAAAAGTTCATTAAAAATATTCTTCAAGAGATAT
Source organism: Microchirus variegatus (assembly GCF_963457635.1). Classification (NCBI taxonomy): domain Eukaryota; kingdom Metazoa; phylum Chordata; class Actinopteri; order Pleuronectiformes; family Soleidae; genus Microchirus; species Microchirus variegatus. Next base: position 2,855 of record NW_028154684.1, on the reverse strand, counting down.
GCAAATATATTCAACGGATTCTTGTTCAGGGCATGCTTGACTATGACTGTGTACAATTTCAAGACATTCCAAGATACCTTTGGGGTCTTTTTTGACAAAAAAGTTAAGTCACTGCCTAAGTGCATGGATTGCTTTCCTGATTTTCAAAAATTCATTAAAAATATTCCTTAAGAGATATGCAAATATTTTCTACGGATTATTGTTCAGGGCGTCGTTGACTGTGACTTTGTACAATTTCAAGTAATTCCAAGATACTTTTGGGTTTTTTTGTGAAAAAAAGTCAATTCACTGCCTAAGTGCATGGATCGCTTTCCTGATTTCCAAAATTCACTAAAAATATTCCTTAAGAGATATGCAAATATTTTCAATGGAACGTTGTTCAGGGCGTTGTTGACTGTGACTGTGTACAATTTCAAGTAATTCCAAGATATATTTTTTTTAAAGTTATTTCACTGCATAAGTGCATGGATTGCGTTCCTGATTTTCAAAATTCTTTAAAAATATTCCTTAAACGATATGCATATATTTTCAACGGATTCTTGTTCAGGGCGTCGTTGACTATGACTGAGTACAATTTCAAGACATTCCAACATACTTGGAATGTCCAAGTGCATGGATCGCTTTCCTGATTTTCAAAAGTTCATTAAAAATATTCTTCAAGAGATATGCAAATATATTCAACGGATTCTTGTTCAGGGCATGCTTGACTATGACTGTGTACAATTTCAAGACATTCCAAGATACTTTTGGGGTCTTTTTTGACAAAAAAGTTAAGTCACTGCCTAAGTGCATGGATTGCTTTCCTGATTTTCAAAAATTCATTAAAAATATTCCTTAAGCGATATGCAAATATTTTCAACGGATTCTTGTTCAGGGCGTCGTTGACTATGACTGAGTACAATTTCAAGACATTCCAACATACTTGGAATGTCCAAGTGCATGGATCGCTTTCCGGATTTTCAAAAATTCATTAAAAATATTCTTCAAGAGATATGCAAATATATTCAACGGATTCTTGTTCAGGGCATGCTTGACTATGACTGTGTACAATTTCAAGACATTCCAAGATACTTTTGGGGTCTTTTTTGAATAAAAAGTTAAGTCACTGCCTCAGTGCACAGACTTTCCTCATTTCCAAAAATTCATTAAAAATATTCCTTAAGAGATATGCAAATATTTTCAATGGATTCTTGTTCAGGGCTTCGTTGACTATGACTGAGTACAATTTCAACACATTCCAACATACTTGGAATGTCCAAGTGCATGGATCGCTTTTCGGATTTTCAAAAATTAATTAAAAATATTCTTCAAGAGATATGCAAATATATTCAACGGATTCTTGTTCAGGGCATGCTTGACTATGACTGTGTACAATTTCAAGACATTCCAATTTACTTTTGGGGTTTTTTTTGAAAAAAAAGTCAAGTCACTAAGTGCATCAGGGCAAATGGATCGTTTCCTTCGTCTCACCTGATATCCTGCTGTGTGATCCACGGTGTCCAAACGTTTGTTTCCAGCGACTGGACGACATGGATGAACTCCTGCAGCTTTAATTCTTTAAAAACAACCCAAAAACATCAAAAGTTAAGTCACTGCCTCAGTGCATGGATCGCTTTCCTGATTTTCAAAAATTCATTAAAAATATTCCTCAAGAGATATGCAAATATATTCAACGGATTCTTGTTCAGGGCATGCTTGACTATGACTGTGTACAATTTCAAGACATTCCAAGATACTTTTGGGGTCTTTTTTGAAAAAAAAGTCAAGTCACTAAGTGCATCAGGGCAAATGGATCGTTTCCTCCGTCTCACCTGATATCCTGCTGTGTGATCCATGGTGTCCAAACGTTTGTTTCCAGCGACTGGGCGACATGGATGAACTCCTGCAGCTTTAATGCTTTAAAAACAAACCAAAAACATCAAAAGTTAAGTCACTGCCTAAGTGCATGGATATTCAAAAATTCATTAAAAATATTCCTTAAGAGATATGCAAATATTTTCAACGGATTCTTGTTCAGGGTGTCGTTGACTATGACTGGGTACAATTTCAAGACATTCCAAGATACTTTTGGTTTTTTTCTGTTAAATCAATCAATCAATCAATCATTTTTTGTATAGCCCACAGTTTACAAAACATAGTTTGTCTCAGGGACTTCACAGGGTTGGTAACATCCTCTGTCCTTAGACCTTCGACCAGGGTAAGGAAAAACTACCAGCGAAAAAACTCTTCTAACAGGGAAAAGGGTAGAAACCTTAAGGAGAACCACAGTTGAGGGATCCACTCCCTGGACGGACAGACGTGCAGTAGATGTTACCAAAAACATACAATACACAATGACAAAGAATAAAAAGTGAAAAGTCTTTAAATGCCAGGATCATCTGTCACAGCCTGTCGTGAAGGCTGTTGTGGTCAGAGACTTGAAGATGACGGAGTCCTCTTTCCTGTCCTGACCTCATGTCGTTCACTGGTGTCAGCAGAACTGTAAGAGATTAAACATCAGTTAGAGAAGGTCTACATGTGAATTTATGGTCTACATGTGGATTTATGTGCTACATGTGGATTTATGGTCTACATGTGGATTTATGGTCTACATGTGGATTTATGGTGTACATGTGGATGTATGGTGTACATGTGGATTTATGTGCTACATGTGGATTTATGGTCTAAATGTGGATTTATGGTCTACATGTCATGGGGGACATCGGGTAAGTGGTGAGGGTTGAGAAATTGAGGACGGGGTAGAGAAAGTGCGGCTCGTGCAAAGTCTGTGTGCTCATTCTAAGTGCATGATGGGAAATTCCTCCAGCAGTCTAAGCCTATGGCAGCATAAGATAGACTATTCTAATCAGGACATA